>NW_027070073.1:418357-425841 GCF_002906115.3 Quercus suber
AAACCACTATAAACCAGGAAATTCAATCTTGTAGTACCATGAAATAAACATCCTCCGCATGGAACGCAAGGCTCGAGGCCAAGACGAGATGTTTACCCCACACCACTATGAACCAACAATGGAGGCTGTGAGATCCAACCCTTGTATCTCTCTCCCACTAGAAATTTTAAACAAGTGAAGTGTCTTGAAATCACTGTGATCTAATCACAATTTTACCCTACACATCAAATATGTTTAATTGTTTAAATTCAATGTGATGTAACTATGTTACGTCACAATAGCGTAACGAACATTCGCGCAATTACAAAGAAGTTTAACCTTGTAATCCGTGAAGTAAATACCCTCCGCTTGGAATGCAAGACTCAAAGTCAAGACAAGGTATCTATTCACATTACAATAAACTTAACAAAAGGGCTATTCAGCACTCCCACTCGTTATTTGGGTTTTTCTTAAATAATTGTGATCCCATCACAACTAATAACCTTGCACTTGATAAAGACTCTAATCTTATTAGAATCACTAACTAAAATGGAAGTCCTAAACTATTTAGGATTCCTTAAACACTAATGAATCAAAAATTAGTTTATATAGAACTCTATCCTTAATTTACTTAATTTACTAGATAAAGTATTCTAATCTCATTAGAAACTATATATTTAATTAGAATTTTAAATCTCATTAAAAACTCTAATTAAAATAAATTAAGGACTATTAATCATAAAATGATCTAGTACAAGAGTTCTATTTAACTAACATCTTTGATCTCATTAGGTCTATTAGTTAGAACCATGTGTAATCTAATCACACATAACCTTGCTCTTAAAAAACTTGAAAACACTTAGAAAAAAAAATTTTGATTTCTTCTTTCGATCGATCGAATATGCCTCTCGATCAATCGAAAAAATTAAATTTGAACTTGACCACCTGACTTGTTCGATCAATACTCGATTGTCCTCGATGATCGAAAAACAAATTCAATTGATCGACTATCAATCGAAAATCAATCTAATTAATAGGTCTGATCATTGTTTCACTCGATCAATCGAAAGTGATTTTCAATCGATCGAAACTCGTGAAATTCGAATTTCCAGAAATTTTCTAAGGCAATTTCTAGGGTTTTCTTGAACAAACAACTAACGTTTTGACATCTTCATTGTTCTCTTCCAAAAAACACTTTTTGACTTTATCAACGAAGATTTCAGATCAAACATAAGGGTTTTCAAGATCAAGATGAAGAACCTATATGCTAGAGACCATTGAAAACAAATCCTAATCTCATTAGGAATAAATTTCATAAATAGCATTAACTTGCGTTTGATCATAAAATAAATATAAATGCAAAGCAGCAATAACATGATGAATCCTTTATTACAATGAAAGATGAAACCTTCATAAAAGGATAATACTATGGCCACTTTTTATACAAACGTTTTGCATATAAATCCATATATATAATATACGGATTCAATACATGCTTATAAGAAGGCCAGCGAAATAGATGTTAACATGTAAATAGCATCTACATAGTTATTGATTACCAATTGCCTACTATGTCAAGCGGTGCAAAAATCCAAGCGGTGCAAAACGTAATGCTCACACTTGATATATAAGACTTGAAAACTGATGCTATGGACCCGATCATATTTATAATAACTTCAATAAACCCATTCACAAGATGTGTAGATGGTGTCCTTGATGAATACAAACACCAAAAACACACGGCAGAAAACAAAAATTCAGCCGTGGCAACACATAATTAATATATCTCATTATCAATCATGGCAGTTCCAAAAACAAATTATGCAGAAACTTTTACTGCAGAAAATAAATCATCAAGAAAACGTTTTTTTCTTTAATTCTAAAATTCAATCACATGTTATACAAGCTGATATTGAAGACCGCTCTGATACCAATGTTGGAGAAATCTGGTTTTGTATCTCATACAAAAACAACGCAGCGGAAGCAACAAAAACAGGATCTCTTCAATCCATGAAAGATAAACATGTAACCATGAATTCTAGAATCAAAGATAGAAAGCGTACCTTGATGCATGAATTTCAAAAACAAACTTGGGAATATCTTTAATCTTCATCTCAATTCCACATGGTACCAAGATGTATGGTCTCTCATATCCTTTTGTACATAAACTCTCAAAGAAAAAAAACTTCTTCTTCTCCTTGTGGAGAAAAACTGATTTTTTTTCTTTTTCTTACTGTACGTAAAACCATTCTCAGTTTCTTTAATTATACACTTATTAAATAATGATGATTTCTAATTGGGTTAGCCTTTGGGCCTACCCAATTGGGCTTTAGTTTGTGGCTTGAGATGGGAAAAGGGACCAATAAGACACTATCTCCAATGGGCCTTGGCTTTTCGTCAACTCTTGACAAGTCCAAGTTACCATTAATTATATTCAATACCACTATAAGAATATAATTGCACTCTAGGCCTTTCTATAAATTATTTCCAAGACTTTATTATACATTCAACCCCTTCATTAAAATATTCGTAGTAATACAAAGTCATTATATTGACTGCCACTTTGAAGGTTATACATCTTAATTCTTGAGTACCCGGTTTAATCCTTTATGTTATCATCATATATTTATGAAATCCAATTCCATAAATATATACTTTAGTACTCTTTACTAAAGTGGTGGGCCAACACTCTGAATAACCAAACCCATTAAACTTATCTCAAGAGAATATTTTATATCTCCGTTAAGAGATTATGAATTCATCTTGAGAATATATGTTCCATCAACACTAAATGCGGCTGCCCAACATACTGAGGTTTGACCATAACTTATAGATCTCACTCTGATATATCAAAGCAACCTACATCTCATGATCAGGTCCATTATTCTCTCAGAGATTTAGATTGATGTAAATAGAAGTCGTGAGCTTTATTATTCATTTGACAGTCATTAGGAGAATAATAAATCTCACAGCGGCCAGTTCAATATGTCTTAACTCTTAAAACATATCAACATACCAACTAGAAGTCTCCACTTTCATGATCAAGACAAATCATCTTAGTTGATATGTTATAGTCTTCGCAGATAAAACGCCCAATTTCATCACTGACTACGAACTAAAATTCTAAGTTTACAAAGAACTTGTGATTTTATATCTTTATGCTGACTTTTCACATAAATCACATACTATGCATCTCATGGACTAAGATAATGTCCCTTAGTTCATAAATGGTCTCAAATAATTAAACAATTTAATTATTCATGACATGCCAATAAATTGGATTTTAGGGCACAAACCCTAACATCTACCTCATTCTCCCTCACTTCTTGTCTTGAACCCTACCACTCGACTGCTAAGCACACCGTCCTCCCCCGCTGGTCGACAGTCCTTCGACAACCTCATTCTCCCTCACTCTCCCCGACACTCCGTCGACCTTGCCTTCTACACCAACACCACCACCGCCAACAACACAGCCACCGCAGCCATCCTCAGACTCCTTCCCTCCCTCATCACTGTCTTTTCATTCAGTTGGTACAGTTCCCTTTTTTTTTTTTTTTTTTTGGTGATTTCTTTTTCATCAAATGAATTTACTTTTGTTTGTTTTTAATCTGAAATTTCAAAATTTTTTGAAATAACGTCTATGGTTTTTTTTTTTTCCCTCTATAAATTTGAATTGGTTTGGTTCTAATGAATAACCGTTTTCTGGTTCTGCAGATTTGAATCTCTCTTTTAGTGTTGGGCTTAAAATTTTGAATTTTGACAGTGTAAGTCATTCTTTCTTTCTAATGCCTCTTTCCAATTATTTGTTAATTTTCTCATCTGGGTATACTTTGTTATATACTAAATTTGATTCAATTGTTGTTGGTCTTTCTAGGTAAATGTGGGAACTGGAATGTGTTTGAATCTAATTTCTCTGTGTCTGTAATAGTGATAGTGATAGTGATAGAGGAATGATTGTTTTGATCCAAAGAGACATATGGTCATTTAATTTTGATATTGCTTTAAGCTGAATGTTCTATGAGATATGAAAGGGTTCAAACATTTCAGTCCTTGAATTTGAAAGAGGCCATTTCATTTCTCCCATTCCTCTGGTTTGACATCTTTTCATCGGTTTATTTGAAATACAAAGTCATAAAGCATAAGTAATGATGCATTGCAACTTTTTTTTTTCAGTGAGATTTCATTCTAAGACCTACCCCGCCTCCAAAAATCCCTTTTATATCAAAGATTGAAGATAGTTCTATTTTCTTTCAAGAATATTCTGTAGTATTTTACTTCAACTGTATCAATGGTTGTGAATTGATTGGTTCTGCAAAATAAACTGCATCAATGGTCATGAATTGAATTTTTGTGACAAATTTGATTGTTTTATAATTACATGCTCATTGTCACTGAATAAGCAGGTTCATTTAGATTTTCAATTTCAAAGTTTATTGTCTTTATGGTTTGTGGACCATTTCACTTATTCTTTTATAGAATGTTCTGAATGTTTAATTCTTAATTTTTTGTCAAATGTGCTTGGTTCTTACTATCATTGTAACTGAAGATCCAAACTCACCTCAAAATGCAAAGTGGTTCTCTTCTAAATAGCTCTTTCAAAAACTTTAAAGTGATGTGAAAGCTCTACTATCAATTAACTTGTAACACATGCCCCACTTCTCATGTGCATGGAGTACATCTCACACCATTATGTAGGGGTTTTATTTATTATATATATATATATATATATATGTATATATACTTATGTGTATGTATGTGAAACAGTAATAATATAGTAGAGAGATGAAGAGAGATTCACGGCCTTATCAATTGCCATGGTGGCATGTATAGTTGATGGATACTGATGTAGGGTAGGGAAGCTAGCATATTAAGGCAGGATCAGTTGTCAAGGTGGAGTGGGGGGCAGTGCATGGTCATACATGAACTAAATTGGGTCTTGATCCAACTGAGAATTAAAAATATACTTCTCTAGAGGGCTGGAGAATTGCTACTATGGTGCATTTGCACTGGTAAAATATTGTTTATAATTGTATATTTTATTTGCACTGGTAAAATCCAAATAAAATATACAGTCCTTTTCTTTGTGTGATGGCATATTATTAAGCTTATTAATTCATACTAATTATGTTATGTTGCAAAAATTCTCTTCTTTTTCTCGCTTTATATCAACTTCCAAGTAAGGTGTCCTCAATTAAAAAATGGTTGTACTCTAAAATTGCCCCACTTATTGTGTATGAAAGTGGTGCAACCTCATCATAAAGATGTGGTGCCCTTCATTGTTGATTTCTCCCAGTCTTAATTTTTTTTTCTTGCTCTATTGATTTTAGGAGAAGGGGAAAAAGGGCTAATAAAATTGGAGGAAAAAAGGACAAACTTATAGTATTTGTAATGCAATTTTCTTTATAAAAACTTCATTCATGTAGCGGTTGAATGGATATTTGCTTGTATGACATTACAGGTGACTCAAAGAAGTTAGTTAAGGTGTTATTTGACAGATTGATGCTATCATTAGTCAACGTGGTGGTGAAGGACGTAGTGAGCATGAAGCAAGTAGGCGTTTGAAAACTGAGCTGCTCATATAGGTGATGTTTGTTTCTTAGAGGTGCACGGCCTTATGTGTAACTGTGGAGTGTGGACACATTATTTTGTAGGACACATTATTGATAGTGCTCTTAACATAGTGGATATAATTTAATATTTTTCAATTCACTTAAGAAAGAAGTTCATATTCTGACTTATAATAATCACAATAATTTAGATTTGCTTTCTTTACAATGATGTGTAATCTAATTAGAATTTTTTTCTTAAATATTATAACATGTAGAAATAATTCTTTATCAAATTTATAAAAATGAATTTATAGAGTGTACGTGTGTCGCGTGGGACATTGGCTAGTAATATTAATAGTTAAATTTTTTTTCTCATTTAAATCTCAAATATGATTACTTCGTTTCCTTTCAAACATTTAAACAAGAGGGAGTTAAATATATATATATATATATATATATTTTTTTTTTATATATATGTTTCATTCTTCATAAACTTCCAAGGGTTAAGAGTCTTGAGACTCCACTCATGATCAAGTGCATGTACTCTGCTGCGATGATGTGGATCTTAATTTTATCTTAATTGTATAAAATAGTGACCTCATGTTTGTGCACTATTGACTGCCTTCAGAAATAGTTTGCATTTTTAGATTTCACCCTTCCAGTCGTGTGGGATAATGATGGTTTATGGATCACTATGATTTTTTTATACTTGCATGTTTAATAGCTTATCTTTTATTGTTTATATTTCTTTTATTGCGGTCTTAAACTGCCAATATTCCCAGCTGCCGCTTTTATTGTGGAAAAGTTAGTACAATAGAAGTATATCTCTGAACCTGTAAGTTATTCAAGTTTAATTATTGTAGATCAACAGTTTTTCTTTACAATGAAAATGAATTGTAGCCCCAAAATTTTTCTTGCCATTTGGGTACTTGGGTTTTCTTTACATATTAAGTTTTAGATTTGACACACCGGACTCTTCAAAAGTTGACTTCTACTTTAATATTACAGGTTGTCATTTTACTTCATATAATCATTACCACAGCTTCAATTTATATTCCAGTTTTTGTATCCAGTTCGTTAAGAGTTAAAAGTACTTAGAAGGGGATATCATATAGTTATGTTTGAAGAGATACAAATAAATTATACTATATAAATCTTAACAATTAATATTAATCTCAATTGATAAATCTTAGTAGGTAGAGTTTGTTTTATTGTCGAGTAAAAAACTTGTGTTCAACTACATCAAAAAGAAACTCGTCAGTGCAGTCATGAATATCGGATGATAAAGAATAGCCATTGTGAAAAGAGTCTATCTAAGTTCATTCCCTATGAATGTAAGAGGGGGGAAAAAAATTCCTAAACAAGGCATTTGCTAGGACACTAACATGCAGGAAAGAACTCAATACTTGTTAATAGGTGGTGCATTAATTTACCTTCACATGGCCTATTTAATGAAACTTGACAAGATACGGAATTGAAAACTTAAAATGAAGGCATTTTCTCATGGCAGTATTAGGATGCTTTTTGAACTCCATGAATTAATTTTATTAATTTATTAGTTTTTAAGAGACAAAAAGACATGCAATGAAGAGGAAATTCGAATGTACTTAAAAGTTTTACTCTTATCATTGACTTTGCAAAACTTCTGTTCATAATTTATACTAGGCGAAAAGCACATTTTCGTCCCTACATTTTCACACGATTTCCATTTTGGTCCCTAAATTTTTTTTTTACCGCTTTTAGTCCTTATCTTGGAAAACGCCTATTGTTTTAGTCCCTGCCGTTACATCAGAGACGGAAAATGCTGACGTGGCAAACGGATGGCACTGTTAGCTGACGTGGCCATTAAAATAATAATAAAAAAATGTTATTTGGTATTAAAAAAATTAAAAAATTAAAAAATTAATTTTAACTAAGTAAAAAATTAAAAACAAAAATAAAAACAAAAAATTACAT
>NW_027070073.1:426454-428769 GCF_002906115.3 Quercus suber
AAACAAAAATTATATGAATTAAGATCAAAAAGCCATCTTGAAGAAAAGAAACACTAAGAACACCAACTCAGACTTAAGATCTCAAAATTGAAAACCAAAAATCACAATAACTCTTTTTTGTTTTTATTTTTGTTTTTAATTTTTTACTTAGTTAAAATTAATTTTTTAATTTTTTAATTTTTTTAATACCAAATAACATTTTTTTATTATTATTTTAATGGCCACGTCAGCTAACAGTGCCATCCGTTTGCCACGTCAGCATTTTCCGTCTCTGATGTAACGGCAGGGACTAAAACAATAGGCGTTTTCCAGGATAGGGACTAAAAGCGGTAAAAAAAAAATTTAGGGACCAAAATGGAAATCGTGTGAAAATGTAGGGACGAAAATGTGCTTTTCGCCTTTATACTATAATATAGCCAATGAAGCATACGAACTCTTATTTCAATAGTGCATTATGATCTTGTTCAAGTGTCAAATTGTCTGGGAAATATGGATGGTCCAAATTTGCCCCTAAAATTTATGTGATACCATTTTTTTAATAACAAATCTCTGAAAAATTTGTTACGATTGGTTTTCTTTACTTTGTCATTTAATCAAACATTTTGCTATAGACTTATATATCCAAAATACATTACTTGTTTTTACTAAAATAATGGTTAAATGATTAAATACATATTTTCTTAACATCTTAAATTATAGGGAGAATGCATAATTTATTTGTTTTCATACCAAGGTACTAGTTTTCATACCATAGATAAGTAATGTGTAATTGTCTCACATTACAAGTGGACAAAGTATAATTATCTCTAAAACAGGGTTTTTAATAATAAATAATTGGGAAGGAGGAATTTGAAACCTAAACGTTTTCGTTGGAAATACTAAAAAGTGTATGTTAAGTTACAAGACTTTTGACACTAGATAAAATTTGACTCCAAACCCATATCAAGCTATCTTTTCGTACCTATTACGTGACAAATTATAAGACTATCTATATGTATTATTAAAAAAAATCACATAACTCATTAAAAAATTCATGTGACTAAACTTACACTCAAATAGTCTCTTCAATTACCACATAATAACTTCAAAGCCAGTCTTTTCCTTTTAACAATTATCCCTTAAATTTCGAAAAAAAAAAAAAAAATAGTTCACTGATTGTTTTTTTTTTTCAACCTTTGCTTAAATGATTGTAATATTAATCTTAGTGAGATGGTAATACAAGGAAAATATACCTAATCCAAGGAAAAGTGTCCCATTTAGAAAGGGAGGGGTGGCAAAAAAAAATTGTCCCCAAGATCTCCAACGTGCATGTGATTAAATAAACAAGTGGGATAAACCGGTTGGGCGGTGGAGGATTAGACAATTAATAAAGATAGGGACCAACTTTGAGATAGAGAGATTTTCCGCTATCTCAGCTCATTAATATTTAATACTTCAAATTAATAAAATATAATTTAATCCTACAAATTAACAAATATATAATTTAATACTTCAAATTACTAAAATTAAATTTAATACTACAATTGTTAATAAAATATAATTTACTAATGAATAACAATATAATTAATACCCAATAATTATGTAAATATATTTTAATACTACAAATCAATTGAGTATAATTTAATAATTAATAAGATTGAATATAATACTTCAAATTAATACAAAAAATTTAAGGAGGGACATAGATTACTATATATTATATAGACACATATATAATGTGTTTATATTACTGCTGTGGTGGGTTGTTGTTTTGGAGCAAGCGGGTGGCTTGCATGGAGAGAAAAAGTGGAGAATTTTCTATTAGGAGTGTTGTTTGTTTTGTGACTTACATTTTTGAAACTCGATGTGCAATGGTTCCATTGTAGTGTAGGTGCGCCTCATAATTCAGCACATATCAATGGATAAGAGTTGGATGGACGCTAAAAAGGGTTCTGAAGAATACCTCCATGGGCTTGACTCATTTGTGGAGTTTGCTACTCGCATGGCATGTCAAGGGAAGATCTTATGTCCTTGTAGGAACTGTAGGCATAGATATATGTTTGATGTAGAGGTCGTGCGTGATCACCTGTACTCATTTGGGATTGTGAAGAATTATAGAACTTGGGTGTTTAATGGGGAATTTGAGTCCACACCAACCAGTACTGAAGGTGGAAGTAGTTGTGTGCATGAAACTTTGGATCAATATGGCGATTTCCATGGGATGCTACATGACTTACACCCCATGCATGATATGGCACCGGATTCAATGGACGAAGGTCCTAGTGTGCAACAAGGTCCAGATGGTCCTTTTGTGCAACAACCGGTTAAAGGTCCCA
>NW_027070074.1:0-17204 GCF_002906115.3 Quercus suber
TTTTTCACACACAACACACAATATTCTTTGCAACTCTTGATACATGTGCAGGTACAATGTGATTTGGCCATCACAAGGTTTTACATGTGTTAATGTATGCTTACTAAACTGTCTTAACTTGTTTTTGAAATATAAAATTGGTTAGACTTGTTTAGTGTGTGTGTGTGTGTGTGTGTGTTTTTGGGATCCATGTGCTTAAAATTTTGTTGAGAGATGATTTTGAGAGCTTAATATGTTGATTGAATCATTGGTTGAGTTGCATGTTGGATTGCATTCATGACTGTGTTTTTCACTTCTTGAAACTGTTTTTAAAAGCTTGCTCGACACCTCCTCAATACCTAACTATCTGTCGAGCTTCTTAAGCTTTTTCTTATCGCAATCTCGACATCTTCTCGACACCTGGCGAATCGATCGAGAAAGTTTATGTCCCCTCGATAGCTTTTCGACAACTGGGTCGATCGATCGAGCTTTTGTTCTTGTATCTGGTGTTTGTTCCTTAACACATTCTCGACACCTGTATCTGTCAACGACCTTTTTCTCGACACCTATCTTGACAGATAGCTCGACACCTTTCGATACCTTCATTTGTCGAGCTTTACTAAGTTTCTTTATATACTTCCTCGTGCGATCCAAACCTCATTTCTCTCGATCTCTCTCTCAATAGCTCTTGTTTTTCTCTCCCAAACACTCTCATCTCACTCCAATCTTGATCCTTAAGGTTTCTTCAAGCTTTTTCAAGTTTTTCTTCACTTAGTAAGCTTCTAATCTCTCATTCCTCATGCATTTCATGTTTTGAAACCTAGGTTTTGGGGTTTTTCAAAATTGATGAGTTTTTGTTGCAATTTTGGGATGAGTTTTCATTTCAATGATCTTAAAACTTCATGTATTGCATCACATATGCATTATAACAGTATTATCATGCATTTAGATGTATGCAATCTATTTGTGTACTAATAGGATTGAATTGGGCTAAGCCCATAATGCAATTTCTTTTGCATGCCACATGTTCATGCATTTCCCATGCATACGTACTCTCTTTTCAATATACATTTTATATTTGAATTGTTGTTGGAGCTTTTCTAATTGTCTCTCTCCCTTTCTTTCTATTTACGTTAGTTGTGTCTATGGCACCTAAGCGTAAATCTGCTCCGTCTCGAAACCCTCTTCATTCTGGGACATCTTCGTCTTCTGATCCTACTCCTTTAAATATTCGGTTCCGTGATGAGGATGCTCGAAAGGCTTTCTCAAAAAACTTTTCTAGACGAGGTATTCATTTGGAATGCCAAGTCATTTTAGCGGACTTCGCCAACACTGACCTTCCCGATGTCATTCATAGTCGAGGATGGGAGTCACTGTGTGATGTCCTGGTCACCTATCCTCTCATACTTATCTAGGAGTTTTACTCCAACATGCAACGGATTGATCATTCAGTACCTCTTTTCTTCACTCACGTTTGAGGTATGCGCATTCTTGTCACACCGCAACTTGTTGCGAATGTGCATCGGGTTCCTAGGGTAGAGTTTCCTGACTATCCTAGTTGTGAGTGTCTGAGGACTGTATCCAAGGATGAGCTCATGTCCGCTTTCTGTGAGCGCCCTTCCAAGTGGGGTGAGCGCTAGTTCACTTACTGTTCAAGCTTTGCAAAAGGCCCTCAATTTTTGAACATGGTGATGACCTTTGTACTCCATCCTCTCTCTCATTATAACTCCATCATAGAGCCTCGTGCTTAGTTTTTGTTATCACTCCTTGAGTATCTTACTATAGACTTCTCTTCTCATTTCATTCTCTCTATTATAGATATTCATCTAGATTCGGCGTCTCATGATAAGTTCATCTTTCCTTCTGCTATCATGAGGATTTTACGCCATTTTCCGTCCTTTTTTTCGATGTTTGACAATTTCTCTTTCATGTGTGTCATAGATGCCGCTACCGTAAAACGTAGTGAGACGCAGTTTCGATCGCGACAGGAGTCAACAGCTCCTTCCTCCCGTTCGACTCCTTCATCTCGATTTGCTCCATCCACATCTGCCCTCTCCTCTTCCATGGGTGATGTGACTCTAGAAGATATCATGGCGCAGCTTCAGTGCATGGATGCTCGCCTTGATACACTTTCTACTGAGTTGTATCAAGTAAACATTCGTGTTGGCTATATTGCTAGGCGGCAGGCAACCATGGGTGGTTTTGCTTCTGAGGCTTCTCCTCCATCACCTCTTGTAGCTTCTGATTTTGCAGTTGAGGATGATGATGATGATGGCGATAATGATGATGCTTCTGATGATGATGATAGAGATGCTAGCTCTACCAATAAGATGTCCACTTGACACTTTACCCTTTGTCACTCGTGACAAAAAAATGGAGTAGTTTTGGGATATGAGAGTAGTCATTCTTAGGCGGAGAGTTAATATAGGACCATTTTTGTTAGGGGGAGTGTTGTTGATATGAGGGATGTAGTAAGGACATTATGTATCTTTTCTTTTCTTTCTTTTATAGATACATTAGGTCTTGTAACCATTTTTACACATACATTGTACTTATCTTCCTTATATGTTAATGTATGTTTCTTTCACCTACCCTTACATGTGTTGTTTCTTTTCTTCCTTTATGCACATATTTTTATAATTGTATGCAATCTATTATTTCTATTTCACACTAAGATGCCTTGATGAGTTTTGTTTAAAGTGTTTCAGAAATACAGGTTGTCAAAGTCTACTTGTCATAAACTCTCTTCTTGCAAAGTTTTTCAAGAGTTTATGTTATGATAGATTTTATTGTATTCAATAAGTGAATATGAGTTGAATGATTTATGACTTCTCTCATATGTTCATTTGTTTGTTGTGGTTTTGTCACGAATTGCCAAATGAGGAGATTGTTAGGACATATGTGTTTTATTTGTTAAGAACCTGTGTCATTATTTTATGTAATTAGCTAATCCCTTGACAAAACGCACTTTACTTGTAAAATGGGTAGATCTAAGATGTATTTAATGCTTTAAGAAACTGTGTTTTAAGATCAAGTGTTGAAATCATCAAGTCTATCCAAGAAACAAGCTGAGAAGTGCAAATTCATTAAAACTCGACGGCTGGCTCGACAACTGCATCTATCGAGCTTAAGAAAGCTATTCCAGCCCCATGTGCTCGACACCTACTCGACAGCTGCTCAATAGCTCCTATCTGTTGAGATTTAAGAATTTCAGAATTCTGATTTGATTTTCTTAGAATCCTTGAATGTGTCTTTGGGCCTTCTTTTCTCCTAACCCTAGACATATAAAATGATTGTTTTAAGGGCCGTCAAAGAGATCACAAGTTGCACAAGTTTTGAGAAAAGTTTACTCAAGCAAATTGTGACCAGAGACAAAGTTTTGCTATAGTTCATCATTCTTGAAGAAGTTGTTGTGTATGTGCACCATAGGGTTTTGTGACCAAGCATCTTCTTGATCTTCATCGTGTGGATGAACTAAAGAACTTTACAGCCAACAACCTTCTCTAGTTGGTGATTAAAGTCGCCAACTGGGATCTGTGCAATTGATTAGTCACGTACTTGGTTTTGTGATGAAGGAGGGCTTAGTGGAGCATAAATGACATAGTGAGTTTCTAACTTCCAAGCCAAATATTTGAGGTAGAGAAGGTTTTGTTTCTAATGCAGTCATGCAACTGAGATGAAAAATTTCATAGCAAAGGGAGCCAGTAAGCTACAAATGAAAATTTTTTATATGGTTTATTTTTTTCTCAATTTAAAAAGTTTTGGTTGTTGTTTGTTTATTTTATTGTCCAAAGAAAAATCTCTCTCTCTCAAACGAAGTGCCAAATTAATGAAGCTAAGGACTATAAAGAAGTGTTATTAACTTGTTGTGATTGGTATCTTGTGAAATATCGAGTTGTATAAAATTTGGATTGTGAAAGTATATACTAAGTTTCACTTCAAATACTCTGCTTTTTTATCCATTTTATGTTATGTTTTGATGTTAAAAGTTGTTCTCAAATGAAAAGCTATAAGTGGGTTACAGAAGTCTAACGGAGCTGACTTCAACTGGGTACAATACCAAATTTTAAACCACAGGTAGGCAACTTAAATTTCAACCAAAGTTGTAATTTGCCCTTTAAAGAAAAAATAAAACATGTTACATTAAAATAAAAAAAAATAAAAAAGAAAAAAAGAAAAGGTAATAATGTAAGGTTGAATTTATTCAATCATGTGTTGGCTTTATTCAATGCCAAATTTACTTGTAATTCAGCAATTAAATACCCTGTATTTAGGTGGGAATCACGTAAGGGTTGTGTGTGAGAGAGTGTGAAGAATTCAAGTGTGTGTGCAATCAAGAGCATTCATGTTTTACATGTTTGCTCTTCATATTTATGCATTGTACTATGATTTGTGTTGTGTTGTGCATACCATGTTCATGATAAAATATCTCTTTGATGTTTTTGTGTATCTTTGGACTCCATTGAGTACAAAAATTGTGGGGATAATCATGTTTTCTTGATTTTGGAACATCAAATGATTATGTGTTTTCACATTTTGGCCTAGTTTGCACACTTTTGCATATGATGCACACACACACACACCCTTTGACATGTTGAGTGAATAATACCAATGATTCTATCATGCTTTGATGATTTATATCCTCATATGTCATTTGTTTTTGAATTACTTTTTAAATTCTAGTTTTTAGGGTTTTAATTCGAAAGTTATGTTCTAGTACTAATGTGTTGCTAATCAAGTTTGTTGCTGCGTGTTTTTCAACTTGGTCTTTGTTATTACATGATATTTGCTTGAAGATGTCTCCATTCAAGAAGTTTTCCGTGAAAGGAGATAGCAGTAAAGGAAAAGAACCGGTAATTGATCTCAGTAGCTTCTCCCCTAAGTCGAAGAAGACACGATCTTCGGCTGGAGTTTATGATGACACTCGTTTCAGATCATATGCCGCATATCAAGCATATCTGAATCCCTTCAAGGGTGCCCCCATATTGATTGAAAGGGTTGTTGAGTAGGCGTCTCTTCTCGATACGAACATTCCTAAATGGTTTGCCTCCAAATATTGGAACTACCTTCTGTCCAAACTTGAAGATCCTTATGAAGAGCTTGTGAAGGAATTTTATGCTAATGCCATTTTTGATGGCGATGATCTAAGATGTTAGGTAAGAGGAAAGGACTTCACGGTCACACCTTCCTATCTTGCTATCATTCTAAACATCAACCGACCAGTGTTTGTCAAACCACCGGTGTATGATGAGTTGGAATCGAATCTTGACATGCTTCGAGACACTCTTGGAGAAAACTTGGAGATATCCTCAAATGGGAAAGCAATCGGTGTGTCATCATTATCTCCTGAATTAAGGTTGCTCACCACTATAATGTTTCATAATCTCTATCCTCTCTCAAGCACCGAGTGCATGAATCTTTGTCATGCTTTATTTCTTTATGACTTGATCACCGATGAAGAAATTGATATATGTTCACATATATTTTGAGTAACACTGTTGAAAGGACGACCTCAAGGAATTTCCTTCCTTTTTGTTGCCTCATTTCGAAGATATTGAAGCTCAAAGGAGTACACACATTGGAAGATGAGTACCCTCATCCTATGCAAAGCCCAATCAACATTCACACTCTCAATGCTATCATAGGACACAGCCGAAAGAATGTCAAACATGAGAGTAATGCTTCTCATGGTGGTTCAAGTTCTAGCTCACACTCCTATGATGAGAAGTTGGACAACATAATGGCATCCGTGCAAGACATCAGTGCTAAGTTGTCCGGCCTCATGTCTATCATGCACTCTCAACACACCCGATTTGACACAAAGTTCACCTCTCTTCAAAGTCAATTGGCAAATCTAAAGGAAATAGAAGGAAATGATGACTAGCTATTCCATCACAAAAAGGAGGAGATGGTTCATGATAAAGGGAGAGCAATGATAGGGGAAGAAATAACTAGATCAAAGGGGGAGCAATGCAATGCAATGCAATGAAGAGACAGAAAAGCAACCTACAACAAGCCTTCAGCCTCTACATTTTCTTCTTTTGATGCTACTTCTAGTCTATGTTTATTTTTCATGGTTTAAGCTTATGTTGTGTACTTGACAATGTTTATTTTGTATCTTTGCTTTTATAGCTATTTAGTACTTTCAAATTATGTTTTGCATTCTCTTTAGTACTCTTATGCCCTTGTTGGATCTTGTATCCTTGATGCAATTACCTTAGTGTTCTTGCATCGGTTGAGTGTTAGACATGCAAATGATACTTTGCATTAAACTTATTAGCTTGCATGTCCGGATGTTCATTCACCGTGTGAATGTTCATTGTGGTCACTATTTATAGTGACTGTTCTTGTTTGGTCAAGCCATGTTTAATTCTCATATTCATACTTGCTTGACCACATTGTACTTGCTCCATATGCATTTCAAGATTTCTGCTTACAATGAACTTTTTGTGATATTGTTTTTAGAAAAACTTGTCTATATGGTTTAAGAGCTTCACAGAACCTAGAGTTATGTGTGAGTGAGTTTTGGCCACTGTTCCTAACTCACATTTTAAGTCTAGAGTCTGTTTTAGAGTTTTGTCACGGAATAGCCAAATAGAGAGATTGTAATGTTGAATTTATTCAATCATATGTTGGCTTTATTTCGTGCTAAATTTACTTGTAATTTAGCAATTATATACCTTGTATTTAGGTGGGAATCATGTAAAGGTTGTGTGTGAGAATGTGAAGAATTCAAGTGTGTGTGCAATCAAAAGCATTCTCACGACTAGAACTCGCGTCTGATAACTCCCCAAAATGCCACACATGTAAAGCATGCAAGAAGTTGAAGGGTCATGACAGCTGAAGTACTACAGGACAAAAAAAGACAGTCTTGCTAGTCAATTACTTCGCGACTAGAACTTGCAACGTGTCCTAGTCGCAAGTGAGTCGCCAGAACCCCATGTTTTGTAGAAAAATGACTTTCACATTCCTCACATACCCTACTATAAATACCCTTATACCCATTAAATGTAGAGAGCTTCCAGAGAGAATTTTGAGAGAGAAACCCCAGAGAACAACAAGATTGATTCATCTACAATCTTATACATTTGACTCTTCAAATTCCTTTATTCTCACCCTCTCCAATGACATACCCTTGAGAGGAGCTTTAGCCAAATCCTTACCTCGCCACATTCATATCAGTTAGAAGGATATTTGGTGCTTGGGAAGCAGTTCAAAGAGGAACAATTCATTTGGTTGATGCAATAGGCCTATTACAGGATCCGATAAGTTAGAGAAGACATGGTTAAGCTTAATCCTGTTGGAGAAAGAAGCTTTAAGGGCTTAGGTGCATCGGGTATATTAGGCTTAGAGGGTCTATTGCTATTCATGTATTCCAACTGATTTTCTAGTGAATCATTTTACTACTTGGAGGGCGGCGGAGAGATTTTTCGACGAGTTCTTCGGTTCTCTTTTCAATTCAATAACACATGCCAGTGTTATCTTGTGTTTACATCTCTCTAACCCTTACTCTTTGCTTTTAATTACTGCTGTGTTATGATTAAATTATGGCTTAGAGTAGTTTGATTGTTTGGGTATAGCTTATATTTATCATTCTGCACATACATTGTTTGAATATAAGCTTGTGTTGGTATTTTTGATATTGGTAGTCTAAACATTCACTAGTGTTTTACACACCAAGTGAACTTTCAAATAAATTTGAATTTAAATTAATACATCAGAAGAAGAAAAAAATGATTTTGTAATTTGTTTGTTTTTTATCAAATTTCAAACCATAATAGAGTATGACTCTTGGTGAAAAAGTGTGACCCTTGACGATGGGTCACAACATTTGGCAGTGGTTAATTACTGCTATCAAGAGTGCTGTGACATTTCACGAAGGAATGGATATGTTTATATAAACAGAGTAATGGCTCATTTGGATAATGATGATTATTCTAATTGTGTGATGTTGAAGAGAACAACACACAAACAGATATCTCTCTCATTTTTCTCTTCAATTTCATTAAAGCATTTAAATTATTCTAATTGTGAATGTAGTGTGTTTTATTTTTATAAAAAAAATCACCATACGAATCTCAATGATCGATACTCCTTTTTTTTTTTTTTTTTATAAACTCAATGATTCTCCATATATGAAAGGCATTGCAGAACCCTTATATAAAATATGTTAATTTGTGAATCTAAGGAATGAGAAGGAACGCTTATAAACAAATTACTTGTTTTAATGTTTATCACTTCTGCTTTCCAACCAAACCAATGAAATAAGTTTATCCAAACAGTTAGAACATTGCAAATCATTCTTGATAAACATCAATTTGTCCCAAAAACTTCAACTATTAGAAAATGGTGAATTAAATTTTTTTTAACTATTATTCTGATGAGTATAAATTCCCAAAGCCTAAGTAGTAGCTGACTACCCTGTAGTAGCTAACAACCTTGAAGTAGCTGACGAATTCGCTTATATTCTCATGACTGACTCCAAAAGGTTGATGGTCCATATTGGGGATAACGAGAGTAACTAAAGGTCATCGATGCATGGGTTAGAGATGACCAGAATGACAGGAGAAGTTGACAAGATGAAGCTGATAGGTCCAACATGTCTCTTGCGTGTTTCACACGCATAGGTATATAAGAAAATATCTTACGCCCCACACTTAACCCTAATCAAGAAGACTCCTACAAGGAAAGGATTCCGCAAGATACACGAAATAAGGAGTTTCTCTCCTATAAGGAAACATCTTCTCAATCAAAGCACGGATGTCAACCCTACACTACTATAAAAAACCCAAGACCCTCATAAACTAAGGTACGCATAATTTTCCCCAGCTTTGGCACTCTAGAGTTGTGAAAAAAAGTTATCTGACTTAACCTTCAGAGGGTCTTCGACCAGTACCACACCAGTACTCTCCTAGGGTTTTCTTTGTTGTTGTTATTTCACAAGCCTTGTTTCGAGCATGTGAATGTTGTGCGGCTTACTGACGATTTTTGGCATCATCAGTTGGCACCGTTTGTGGGAAATCCAAATATGTAAGCCATACCATCGCCTCCCGGACAAAGAGTTGCATGGTGCTCACTTACCCGATGGGAACCACCAACGACATTCAATGAGATGAACCACACACTACCACCCTCAAGAGACAGGTTTAAACTCTCACCCCCTGTAAAACACCTCACCAAACAGAACCACGACCTGAAAGAACAGTTGCGCCAAAAGAATGTAGACCTTAATACTCAGGAGGAAGACCAAGAAAGCACTAGCGCTGAGAGAAGGAACCAAGAAGGGCCGGAATAGGGCAACGCCTCAAGTAGGCCAGAACGACAAGACACGAGTCGACCATCAGTCATCGATACAATCCCACCTCACATAGTCGCCGAGATGCAGATGATGAAGGAACGGATGGACTTCATGATGAACGCCTTTAGAGGACGGGTGTCTAGCAACCTCGATGACTTGGTCCACCGAATTGATTTACCGTTCACGGCATCCGTCACTTCATTCCCCCTTCTACCAAAGTTTCGTATGCCACAAATGGAAAATTACGATGTATCCAAGGACTTCTTAGACCACCTGGAGTCCTTCAAGACCCTGATGCACCTACAAGGGGTACTAGACGAGATCATGTGCAGAGCCTTCCCCACTACGCTGAAGGGATTTGCAAGGATCTGGTTTAGCAAGCTGACTCCTAACTCCATATGTACCTTCAAAGAGTTAAGCACTCAGTTCGCCTCACACTTCATTGGGGGACACAAGCATAAGAAGTCTATTGCATGCCTGATGAATATTAAGCAACGGGAGGATGAAACACTGAGATCCTACATCACTCGCTTTAACAAAGAGGCTCGTTCTATCGATAAGGCTGACGAAAAGATACTCGTGGTTGCCTTCACGAATGAACTACGGAAGGGTAAGTTCCCTTTTTCCCTATATAAGAATGACCCAAAGACTATGTCAGATATACTTTACAAGGCAACCAAGTACATGAATGTGGAAGACACGTTGTTAGCCCGCGAAGAGAAGCCTAGAAAGAGGGAAAGACGAGACGACGTACAGTAGGATAGAGGGCAGAAGATGGCTAGAACCGAAGAACGATGGGAGGACAGGCACTCTAAGACCCCCACGGGGAAGTTCACAAGTTTCACCCCACTGACTACCCTGATCAATCAAGTCTTGATGCAAATCAAAGACGAAGGAGCTCTGAAATTTTCTAGCAAGCTGAAGGGAGATCCAAATAAGAGGTCTAGGGACAAGTATTGCCGCTTCCACCATGATCACAGCCATGACACAACTGACTATTACGACCTAAAGCAATAAATTGAAGCCTTTATCAGACAAGGAAAGCTACAGAGTTTCGTCAGCAAGGAGAGGACGAACCCACCTCAAGAGCAGGCTCCCCGAACAAGAGAATAAGCATCCCAGGCCACCCATAGGAGATATAAGAATGATTGTAGGGGGCACGACAATTACGGGGTCATCCAAAAAGGCCCGTAAGACTTACCTCAGGATGGTTCAAAACGTCCAGCTGACGAGTTCCGTACCTAAGATGGCGTGGATAGACAACCCCGTCATTGGATTCTCAAAAGAAGATGTCCAACATCTTCACCACCCACATGACAATGCACTTGTCATCAACATACGAGTAGGGGATTACAACACGCACCTGGTTCTGGTCGACAATGGCAGCTCAGCGAATATCCTGTACTACCCAACATTCTATCATATAAGGATTAACAAAGAGCGATTAGTTCCTACGAACGCTCTACTCGTTAGTTTTGGAGGGACAAGGGTATTCCCCCTAGGTGCAGTCACACTATCCATGACGGTAGGTGACTACCCCCAGCAGATCACTAAGGACGTAATATTCCTTTTGGTCGATTGCTCATCTGCTTATAATGTCATTATTGGATGACCCACCCTCAATTCATGGAAGGCTGTAACCTCAACCTACCACTTGATGATCAAATTCCTTACAAATTATAGAGTAAGGGAGTTGCGCGAAAATCAGGTGGCTACATGTGAATGCTACATAGCTATGATGGAAATGGACGACCACCTCCAGGCCATAAACATAGAAGAACATTGAACGATGACAAAGCCCATTGAAGGGCTTGTAGAGATACTTCTTGACGACTCCAAGCCTAATCAAACGACCAAGATTGGTACCCTCACCAGCCCGACGGTCCGCCAAGCGCTTACAACTTTTCTCAAAGAAAATCAGGATGTTTTCGCCTGGAGCCATGAAGACATGGCGGTAATAGACCTTTCAGTCATGGTACACAAACTGAATGTGTCACCCTATTTTCCATCCATCCGTCAGAAGAAGCGGGTATTCGCCCCAGAACGAGATCAAGTAATAGTGGAAGAAGTTCACAAGCTACAAGAAGCGAACTTCATTAGGGAGGTTTACTACCCCAACATGCTAGCAAACGTGGTGATGGTCAATAAAGCCAGCGGGAAGTGGAGGATGTGCGTAGATTTCACCAATCTGAACAAAGCATGCCCCAAAGATAGTTACCTCCTCCTGCGGGTTGACGTCCTAGTTGACTCTACAGCTCAACACTAGTTACTAAGTTTCATGGACGCTTTTTCGGGTTACAACCAAATCAAAATGCATGAAGCCGATCAAGAGAAGACCTCGTTCTTAACTAGCCAAGGCCTCTTCTGCTATAAAGTAATGCCATTTGGCCTAAAAAATGCGAGAACGACATATCAAAGGTTCATGAACAAGATGTTTGCACAGCAGATTAGAAGAAATGTCCAGGTATATGTTAACGACATGCTGGTAAAAAGCTAAAGGGAGGAAGATCACTTGGAAGATCTCAAGGAAACATTCGACACCCTTCATTCCTACAACATAAAGCTCAATCCAGGAAAGTGTGCCTTCGGGGTGATGGCAGGGAAGTTCTTGGGATTCATGGTGTCCTAGAGGGGTATCGAGACCAACCTAGACAAGATCTGGGCCATAATAGAGATGGCACCCCCAAGGAATGTGAAAGAAGTACAAAGCCTCAACGGCAAAATAGCAGCGCTAAATAGATACGTGTCAAGGGCAATAGACAAATGTCTGGCTTTCTTCCGCACGCTAAGGAAATCTTTTGAATGGATAACCGAGTGTCAGCAGGCATTCGAAGACCTGAAGACCTACCTCTCATCTCCTCCGTTGCTGAGTCCTTCCCAACCTAGGGAAGAACTATTCCTCTACTTAACAGTATCCCTGGCAGCTGTCAACGCAACCTTAGTCAGGGAAGAAGACAAGGTACAAAAGCCCGTGTACTACATAAGTCGAGCACTCCGAAGTGCAAAAAAAAGATATCCACCAATGGAAAAGCTTGCCTTCGCTTTAGTTACAGCAACCCAAAAGCTGAAGCCATACTTCCAAGCTCCTATTGTGATCGTCCTGATTGACAAACCTCTACGGCAAGCAATGAGCAATCCTGAAGCTACTGGGCAAATGGCATTATGGGCAATAGAGTTGAGTGAGTTTGATATAAAGTACCACCCACATACTGCCATCAAAGGGCAGGTGGTCGCTAGCTTCATCACGGAATTCACTAACATAGAATGCCAGGCAAGGTTTTGAAACCCGGACCGGACCGTGTGGTCCAACCGGGAAAACCTCGAACCTTTCAATTTTGCAGTTTTTTTAGCTTCAAGAACCGCTCTATGGGAGAAAAGCAGGGACCCGTGCGAACCGTGGTCAGACCGTACGGTTCTGAGAACCATGACCGGTTTTTGAGGTTTAAATGGTTTCTTTTTGTTTCGGCTTTTCCGGTGAATTTTGGCCAATACACTGGTATGAAGTTATGATTAGATCTAGAAGAAATGAAAAAGAAATGAAAGAACACGAAGAAGAACAAAGATTGGAAGGAGATCTGATAATAAATTTCATTTCGCCGATAATCCATCACCTCAAATCTCTTCTTTTTCTTCATCATCTTCTTCTTCTTCGCTCAAATACTTCTTCTCCGCTCAAAGATTGGACCAGAAATTTACAGCAATGTAGAGGGCTGCCTTGCTATCGCAGTAAAGGAAAGCAAGTTGCGTATGGTTTAAACCAAAGGTTTTGAGCAAAGCAATGAGCCAAACTACCTCACTAGTTACTGTTGCATAAATCTATACTCTGAATCAGTAGAGGATCTTGACACTACCTACTGTTTCTTGCTCTCCAAGAAATCAGTGAATCACCTAAAAACACACAAACCCTTGATTGATCTTCTAGTATCAAGGCAGGCTGCCCAGTCAGCATCACAATAAGACATCAATTGCAATCCTGATCTTGCAGACAGAAACAAGTCTTGTCCTGGGGTTTTCTTCAAGTACTTGAGGATCCTATAAGCAGCTTGAAGATGGGGTACTTTAGGTGAACTCATGAATTGGCTTAATGTCAAGCCTTGTTAATGTCAAATACATAAGTTTCCCTATTAACCTTCTATACATTGAAGGATCTGGAACTGCATCACCAACTGAACTACTGAATTTAGCTGATTGTTCCATGGGAGTGCTTGTTGGCTTCAAGCTAACATACCAGCATCAGACTGAAGCTCAAGAGTATTTTTTTTGTGACATAATGAAATTCCATTGGAAGTTCTTGCTACCTCAAGACCTAGGAAATACTTTAAGGTTCCCAAATCTTTGAGCTTGAACTTGCTGTCTAGAAACTGCTTAAACACATTCACAACATTACATCATTGCTTGCAATAAGTATGTCATCGACATAAACAAGAATGATTATTATAGAACCTCCACTACAAGAAAAACAAGCTATTGCGGTGGGCCTATTGCGACGGGTGTGAAAACTGCCACTATATGTCGCCTATTGCGGCGCATTTTTGGCCTGTCGCTATACATGAGATCTATTGTGGTGTTTTTGTGACCGCCACTATAGGTAGGGTTTTTGCGGCGTCCTACAGTGGCGGGACAAAAAACCGCCACAATAGACCTGTTTTAGCGGCAATAACTAAGATATAGCAGGCTCCAAAAACCCCCCGCAATAGACCTTTAAATTTCCTTCTATTTTTTTCGCCTTCCCACTTAAAGATCAAATGGTAAATTACACCCACTTGGCATGAAAATTGTCATACATGTTAAGAACGTATAGAACAAGTAATCCAACGTTGGAATTTCAAAATATGAATTCAATAATAAGTTATTGGTTGTGTAACATTTTTTAGAGTTACATCAAGTGTAACTTAAACCCAACCCTATATTTCTTAATTCAATGTGAATTTTGACAAATCTACCGTTAGATTACATTATCTTCATTTATTTTTCATGCTTGAAAAATTTCAAGGTGATTAAAGATTAATAGCCATGTCATCAATCAATTGTTTAAATTCAAGTTTTTGTAGTTTAAAATAACGCAAAAAAATGAGTTTTAAGATCAAATGGTAAATTACATCCAATTGACATGAAAATTGGCATGTACGTTAAAAACATATAGAAAATGTGATCCAACGGTTGGATTTTCAAAATATGAATTCAACAATAAGTTATTGGTTGGTGTAACATTTTTTAGAGTTACATCAAGTTAACTTGAACCCAACCCTATATTTCTTACTTTTAGGAGGAGCTCTGATCCTAAATCACCCATTCACTTTCAACGTAGTCATCTCACATATAAAGGTGCAAGAAGAACATCAGATGGCCTTTTAGTTTCTCTGCATTAGAAAGTTGTTATTTTAGTTAAATTTATGAGTGAATGGCTTTTTTCATAGATTACTGAAATAGGCTAAAGGACTAAAATTATGAAATAATTGAAGACCTATAGTGGCGTTTATCGCCCACCGCTAAAGCTTCAAACATATAGTGGCGGGCGAAACCGCCGCTAAAAGATACATAGGGTATATTGTACATGAAGCCCTATAGCAGCGCTTATTGATCGCCGCTATAGGTGACGGCCTATAGCGGTGGGCCTATCCCGCCACTAAAAGGCCACTTGACCGATGGCAACCTCATATGGCGGCGATTTTTAGCCCGCCAATAGACCAAAAGCACTGCTAAATGGCAAATCTATTGTTGCATTTTTTTGTTACCGCCGCAATAGAGCTATTGCAGCACCGCAAGGCTCGCGGGTAGAACTGCCACAATAGGCCAGTTTTTTTGTAGTGCTCCCTTAACTTTGGTAAAGATAAAGTAGTTTGACTTGGATTGAACAAAACCATGATCCACAATTGTAGAGGACAACTTTGCAAACCATTGTCTACTAGCCTGCTTAAGTCCATAGAGAGACTTTGTACGTCTACAAACCTCCCCCTTGCTACCAAATCCAGGTGGAGGAAGCATGTAAACCTCCTAATGTAAGTCCCCATGTAAGAAAGCATTGTTGACATCTAACTGAGTTAGATGCCAACCATGAATAGCAACAAGAGCCAAAAGAGTTCTGATAGTGACAAACTTTACCACAGGAGAGAATGTCTCATAAAAGTATATACTCTCAATTTGTGTAAAACCTTTAGCCACTAATCTGGCCTTATACCTCTCAACAGAACTATCAGCCTTTAACTTGATTTTATAAACCCATTTACACCCTATTGGTACCTTACCAAGAGGAAGCTTGCACATAACCCAAGTATTGTTAGCTTGAAAAGCATCAATCTCAGCTTTCATGGCATCAAGCCATCTAGGATCATTCAAAGCTTGAGCATAAGAATCAGGTTCCATAGCAATGGTTAAGTCAAGGGCAAAAGATTTATGAGAAAAAGAGAGTTTGGCATATAAAAGGGTTGAAGTAAGAGGATAAAGAATACTTGAATCACCAGAAGCAGTGGAATCATCTGATTGGGGAAGTGAAATTGAGGCAAACACATGTACAGAAGCCAAGTTGCAATGATAGTCTTAAAGATAACTAGGTGGTTTCCTAACTCTAGATGACTGCCTAACAAGTTGAACAATAGGTGGACCCTAAGGAACATCACAAGATGTATTAGAGGAGTTAGAATCAGGGTGGACAAGGTCAGGAAACTCATCAGGAGGAGCAGCTAAATCTGTGGAGAATGAGGGAGTAAATTTTGCAGTAGGAAAAGAAGGACCAAAATCTGGTATGACAGGTTGAGAAGGAAACATAGAATGTGAGGAAGGAATAGAAACAAACATAGAATTGGAAATCCAATGTTTGAAAGGAAAAATGGTTTCTTTAAAAACAACATCTCTAGAGATAAAACTAGTTTTAGTAGCCAAATCATAAACCTTATAGCCCTTAGTACCAAAAGGTTAACCAAGGAACATACAAGGCTTAGCCCTAGCATCAAACTTGGTCCTATCTCTAGACAAGGTTGAAGCAAAGCATAAGCAACCAAAAATCCTTAAATGACCATAAGAAGAGAAATGTCCTAACAGCTTCTCATAAGGAGTGACATTGTTTAGAAGTGGACTAGGTATCCTATTAATCAAATAAGTGGTAATGAGAATACAATCACCCCAGAACTTAAGAGGTAAGTTTGCTTGAAATCTCATTGTTGTAGCCACAGTATGAAGATGTTGGTGTTTTCTTTCAACAACTGAGTTTTGTTGAGGAGTTCCACACAAGACAATTGGTGAATAATCCCTTTAGAAGCGTAAAAAGATTTCAAAGCAAACTCTGGACCATTATCTAATCTAATGATCTTAATAGGAAGTTTAAACTGAGTAAGTATGAGATTATAAAAGAATTGAAGTAAAGAAGAGGCTTCTGACTTATGTTTCATTAGAAAAACCCAGGTACACCTACTGTAGTCATCCACTAAGGTGAGAAAATACTTAGAACCATTTAGAGATGGTGTGGAATAAGGTCCCCAGATATCAACATGTAGTAAATCAAAACATGCAGATGAATGAGAAACAGAAGTAGGAAAAGATAATCTCCTTTGCTTAGCTAGTGGATAGATGGAACAATCAAAAGCTTTATTATTGCAAGAAATGATGTTTGGTACAACAGATTGTAACAAATCTAGTCTTTAGGCAGAGAGATATCCTAACCTACAATGCCATAAACTAGTTTTATCAACAGAATTCACATTACAAGAATTGAGAGTTGTTACATGTGAAAAAGAAGAAGAAAGCTTGGAAAGAGCATCAGAAACACATGGTGGTAAACTATCTGGTAAGCTGCTTTGCAATGTGTATAGGCCTCCTTATTTTCTACCCAACCCAATCATCTTCTAGAGCTGTAAGTCCTGAATGAAACAATATTGTGAAAGGAAAATATAACAACAAGAAGGATGTTGGGTCAATTTACTAATAGAAATCA
>NW_027070074.1:18724-53883 GCF_002906115.3 Quercus suber
TGCCCCAAAGATAGTTACCTCCTCCTGCGGGTTGACGTCCTAGTTGACTCTACAGCTCAACACTAGTTACTAAGTTTCATGGACGCTTTTTCGGGTTACAACCAAATCAAAATGCATGAAGCCGATCAAGAGAAGACCTCGTTCTTAACTAGCCAAGGCCTCTTCTGCTATAAAGTAATGCCATTTGGCCTAAAAAATGCGAGAACGACATATCAAAGGTTCATGAACAAGATGTTCGCACAGCAGATTAGAAGAAATGTCCAGGTATATGTTAACGACATGCTGGTAAAAAGCTAAAGGGAGGAAGATCACTTGGAAGATCTCAAGGAAACATTCGACACCCTTCATTCCTACAACATAAAGCTCAATCCAGGAAAGTGTGCCTTCGGGGTGACGGCAGGGAAGTTCTTGGGATTCATGGTGTCCTAGAGGGGTATCGAGACCAACCTAGACAAGATCTGGGCCATAATAGAGATGGCACCCCCAAGGAATGTGAAAGAAGTACAAAGCCTCAACGGCAAAATAGCAGCGCTAAACAGATTCGTGTCAAGGGCAATAGACAAATGTCTGGCTTTCTTCCGCACGCTGAGGAAATCTTTTGAATGGATAACCGAGTGTCAGCAGGCATTCGAAGACCTGAAGACCTACCTCTCATCTCCTCCGTTACTGAGTCCTTCCCAGCCTGGGGAAGAACTATTCCTCTACTTAGCAGTATCCTTGGCAGCTGTCAACGCAACCTTAGTCAGGGAAGAAGACAAGGTACAAAAGCCCATGTACTACATAAGTCGAGCACTCCGAGGTGCAAAAAAAAGATATCCACCAATGGAAAAGCTTGCCTTCGCTTTAGTTACAGCAACTCGAAAGCTAAAGCCATACTTCCAAGCTCCTATTGTGATCGTCCTGATTGACAAACCTCTACGGCAAGCAATGAGCAATCCTGAAGCTACTGGGCAAATGGCATTATGGGCAATAGAGTTGAGTGAGTTTGATATAAAGTACCACCCACGTACTGCCATCAAAGGGCAGGTGGTCGCTAACTTCATCACGGAATTCACTAACATAGAATGCCAGGCAAGGTTTTGAAACCCGGACCGGACCGTGCGGTCCAACCAGAAAAACCTCGAACCTTTCAATTTTGCAGTTTTTTTAGCTTCAAGAACCGCTCTATGGGAGAAAAGCAGGGACCCATGCGAACCGTGGTCAGACCGTACGGTTCTGAGAACCATGACCGGTTTTTGAGGTTTAAATGGTTTCTTTTTGTTTCGGCTTTTCCGGTGAATTTTGGCCAATACACTGGTATGAAGTTATGATTAGATCTAGAAGAAATGAAAAAGAAATGAAAGAACACGAAGAAGAACAAAGATTGGAAGGAGATCTGATAATAAATTTCATTTCGCCGATAATCCATCACCTCAAATCTCTTCTTTTTCTTCATCATCTTCTTCTTCTTCGCTCAAATACTTCTTCTCCGCTCAAAGATTGGACCAGACGCTCTCTGCCTCTAGCTCTCTCTAGTCTTTACTCTTTTTTTACTTTTTCATTTCGTAGCCAAAAGCTCTTTCAGTTTTGTTAAGTGTGCCCTTGAATGACAACACACTAATACTCCCATTGACAGCACATACTAATACTACTACTACACGTAGACTCAAATTTTTTACTGCCATCCTACTATAAACAAATAAATGAAGTTTGTAATTCAAGATAACTTTAGATAAGTACAAATGGTAATTTAAAATTTTTTACAACCACTCTTTTATTTTTTTTTTCTTTTTTCTTATTAGATAAATTCTACTACCATTTTTTTTGTTAGACTTTAGATAGTACAAGCATATTCTATTACCGCCGCAATAGAGCTATTGCAGCACCGCAAGGCTCGCGGGTAGAACTGCCACAATAGGCCAGTTTTTTTGTAGTGCTCCCTTAACTTTGGTAAAGATAAAGTAGTTTGACTTGGATTGAACAAAACCATGATCCACAATTGTAGAGGACAACTTTGCAAACCATTGTCTACTAGCCTGCTTAAGTCCATAGAGAGACTTTGTACGTCTACAAACCTCCCCCTTGCTACCAAATCCAGGTGGAGGAAGCATGTAAACCTCCTAATGTAAGTCCCCATGTAAGAAAGCATTGTTGACATCTAACTGAGTTAGATGCCAACCATGAATAGCAACAAGAGCCAAAAGAGTTCTGATAGTGACAAACTTTACCACAGGAGAGAATGTCTCATAAAAGTATATACTCTCAATTTGTGTAAAACCTTTAGCCACTAATCTGGCCTTATACCTCTCAACAGAACTATCAGCCTTTAACTTGATTTTATAAACCCATTTACACCCTATTGGTACCTTACCAAGAGGAAGCTTGCACATAACCCAAGTATTGTTAGCTTGAAAAGCATCAATCTCAGCTTTCATGGCATCAAGCCATCTAGGATCATTCAAAGCTTGAGCATAAGAATCAGGTTCCATAGCAATGGTTAAGTCAAGGGCAAAAGATTTATGAGAAAAAGAGAGTTTGGCATATAAAAGGGTTGAAGTAAGAGGATAAAGAATACTTGAATCACCAGAAGCAGTGGAATCATCTGATTGGGGAAGTGAAATTGAGGCAAACACATGTACAGAAGCCAAGTTGCAATGATAGTCTTAAAGATAACTAGGTGGTTTCCTAACTCTAGATGACTGCCTAACAAGTTGAACAATAGGTGGACCCTAAGGAACATCACAAGATGTATTAGAGGAGTTAGAATCAGGGTGGACAAGGTCAGGAAACTCATCAGGAGGAGCAACTAAATCTGTGGAGAATGAGGGAGTAAATTTTGCAGTAGGAAAAGAAGGACCAAAATCTGGTATGACAGGTTGAGAAGGAAACATAGAATGTGAGGAAGGAATAGAAACAAACATAGAATTGGAAATCCAATGTTTGAAAGGAAAAATGGTTTCTTTAAAAACAACATCTCTAGAGATAAAACTAGTTTTAGTAGCCAAATCATAAACCTTATAGCCCTTAGTACCAAAAGGTTAACCAAGGAACATACAAGGCTTAGCCCTAGCATCAAACTTGGTCCTATCTCTAGACAAGGTTGAAGCAAAGCATAAGCAACCAAAAATCCTTAAATGACCATAAGAAGAGAAATGTCCTAACAGCTTCTCATAAGGAGTGACATTGTTTAGAAGTGGACTAGGTATCCTATTAATCAAATAAGTGGTAATGAGAATACAATCACCCCAGAACTTAAGAGGTAAGTTTGCTTGAAATCTCATTGTTGTAGCCACAGTATGAAGATGTTGGTGTTTTCTTTCAACAACTGAGTTTTGTTGAGGAGTTCCACACAAGACAATTGGTGAATAATCCCTTTAGAAGCATAAAAAGATTTCAAAGCAAACTCTGGACCATTATCTAATCTAATGATCTTAATAGGAAGTTTAAACTGAGTAAGTATGAGATTATAAAAGAATTGAAGTAAAGAAGAGGCTTCTGACTTATGTTTCATTAGAAAAACCCAGGTACACCTACTGTAGTCATCCACTAAGGTGAGAAAATACTTAGAACCATTTAGAGATGGTGTGGAATAAGGTCCCCAGATATCAACATGTAGTAAATCAAAACATGCAGATGAATGAGAAACAGAAGTAGGAAAAGATAATCTCCTTTGCTTAGCTAGTGGATAGATGGAACAATCAAAAGCTTTATTATTGCAAGAAATGATGTTTGGTACAACAGATTGTAACAAATCTAGTCTTTAGGCAGAGAGATATCCTAACCTACAATGCCATAAACTAGTTTTATCAACAGAATTCACATTACAAGAATTGAGAGTTGTTACATGTGAAAAAGAAGAAGAAAGCTTGGAAAGAGCATCAGAAACACATGGTGGTAAACTATCTGGTAAGCTGCTTTGCAATGTGTATAGGCCTCCTTATTTTCTACCCAACCCAATCATCTTCTAGAGCTGTAAGTCCTGAATGAAACAATATTGTGAAAGGAAAATATAACAACGAGAAGGATGTTGGGTCAATTTACTAATAGAAATCAAATTAAAGGGGAAAGTAGGTATGCAAAGCACATTTTCAAGAATTAAGGTAGATGACAGTTGCACAGTTCCAATATGTGTAACTTTAGCCATGTCTCCATTAGGAAGTCTAACGGAAATTTGTACTATGGAAGTGATTGAGGCAAAAAATGCTAAAGAATGAACCATATGATCAATGGCTCCACTGTCAAGGATCGAATCAATGGACTGAATATGAGAAGTATTGACAGCTAAAGAAAAAACTGAGTTTTCAAGAGAGGGAAAAGACCATATAGCTTATATCTCATGTCCTTGAAGATCAATTGAAAGCTCAGCGATGATATTTGCAACCTGATAGGTATCTGTAGCTCCCTCTGAAGGTGCTTGAGTTCCAAAGTGGCATTTGGAGTTTAGCAAACCAAGTAATTGCTAATATTCTGACTTAGTAAGATTAACACCTTCACTTGCATCATCTTCAGAAGCAACAACATTGTTGGCAAATGGTGTTGGAGCAGCTGCACCTTGGCCTTTATTATTCTTGAACATGTAGCCAAGAGGGTATCCATGCAACTTATAGCATTTATCAACCACATGACCCATGGCACCACAACGAGTGCATTGTGGCCTTCCTGTCTTGGACTTCGAAAAATTCTTAACATTCTTTGCTGCTAATGTTGCTGCTGTGTCAAGCTGCATCTTCTTGGTAGCACCTACCTTTCTTTGCTTCTCATCTTGAGGTATAAGAGAGAACACTTTGCTTAATGGAGGCATGTGATCCATAAGTAAAATTTGGCCTCAGACTACTGCATAAGTATCATTCAACCCCATCAAGAATGACATGGTACAATCCTCTACTTGATGACCACATGTACAAGTTCTATAATTAACAAATTCATCCCAAAGTCCCTTGAACTTAGTGTAGTAAGCATGGATAGTCAAATTTTCCTGTGTCAAAGAACTCACCTCCTTTCTTAACTCAAAGATTCTGGGACCATTACCCTATGAGTAACTATACTGCAAGTGAACCCAAACTTCCCTTGTTGTCTTGAAGTACACCACACTAGGTTGCAAGTCTTTAGAAATGAAATTAAACAACCAAGCCAAAATAGTGCCGTTACACTTGCACCAAGCTGTATAGCAAGAATGATTCACAGACTGTGGCTTTGGTATGGTAGTATTAATGAAGCCTAACTTGGTTTTAGCATCCAAAGAAATAAGGACTGCTCTACTCCATGTGTTATAATTATCCTCCGTCAGGTGTTGAACCACAAGGGACATATCAGAATTATCACTACTAGACAAGAAATAGGGACTAGATGGATTTTCCCAAGGTTGCACAGTTGGTACAGAGGCACTAGAAGCACTATCAGTCATTCTTAATCCAATGAAGTTCAAGATTCACAATTCAAAAATCAACAGAATACCAAGACAAGAATTGATTTTGTATAGATCAACACTATTGTATACAAAATCAACTCAGAATTTTCGAGTAACCAAAACACTAAGGCCAATACAAAACCTTGATGAGTGAAGAAGTAGAACCACTGAATTCACAAACCAGAAATTGAACAAAACCTAAATCAAGGATCTCAATTTGCTATTGTGAATGAAAGAACCAAGATTTCAATCCTGCTCAAAGAAAATCAAGATTCTAGAAGATATAAATTGATGCAGAAATCAAAAGAAACACACAAAGAAGTATTTCTACGTGATTCAAAGAAAGCATCAAAGAAACAAGATATCGAACTTAGAAACTTAGAGAGTACCAGATTGAAGACTCTTCAACTTAGTTCAGCTCTGATACCATGTTGAATCTCATATAAGCTCAAGGTTATACAATGGCGGATTGACAATTACAGAGAGAGAGCGTATGAGAGAGTAAATTGAGAAAATGCTTTCGTATATTGATAAATATCTGCCTCTGTTCTTTATATAATAGAAACAGAGGAGCGAGAAAATCATAACAGAATAACAAGCTTCCTAACCATTCTAATCATGACATGTGGCACTACTGTACAACTAATCAGTTAACATGCCGTTCATCAATCTGCTTCAGTTTCTAACAAAGATTTTCATAGCAACAGCTCTTCTCTCTTGTCATACAGGGACATGAGTTTCTCACTTAAAATCTCGCACTCCAGTCCATGAGTTCTTTCAACCTGTATAACTCAAAACAGAAAAAGGAAAAATAAAAATTAGGACTATAGTATAATTAACAAACTAATATCTTAGAATATTTTTTAAAGGTGATTTGTATGGTTAAATACTAGTCAATGGAGGTTTTGAGACGAATGCTGGAGAAGGAATTGAACTTGAATTAAGTCGGTTAAAATGAATTGACTAAATTAGATGCCTTAACTTGTGTAAATGAAGGATAAACTCGTTATTTAAATATTAAGGGGAAAAAGAATAGTGCATGGCGTACTGTTAAAGGTAATAGTCAATGGCAAAGCCGCAAATTTTTTTCAGGTTATATAGGGATACGAAAATTTTTAGAGTTAAAAACTTGTTCAATAATAATATATCTTTAGAATTCACATTATTAAAAATGCAATAAAAGTCAAAAGCTCATTAAATATATGTATATATCTTACATAAGTGAAATAAATAAATAGTGTATCAATTTATATAACTCAATAATAAGTAGCAGTTCACCATCGACTTGCATAAAATATAAATATTTTATTCACAAATTTTTGAAATGATTCAATTCACACTTGTTTATAATTAGCATTATAACTAAGTGATTCTATGTCTATAATTTAATAATAGAATTACATGTGTAATGACATACTTTGAATTTACAATGATATCTACGATCCTAAACAACAAATTAACTATTAGTTTTGAAAGAAATCTTTAATAAAAAAAAGGACTTAAAAATAAATCAATGGAAAATAAATTGTTAAACAAAACCAATAAAAAGTATGAAATATTATTAAAAATTTAAGGGTCCCAAAAATTTATAAATAAATAAATAAAAACAAGTTTTTGATTAAAGAATATAATGAGTGATGGAGTGCAAAAATTCAGGGGAGCCCTCCCTCACCCACTGCTTAAAAGGATGAGATTGAGAATTAAAGAAGTAAAAGGAAGAGACCTATACAAAAACAAACCTGAAGATGTAAATTACAAAAAATCCTCCCTCCAAAAGACTCAAATGATGACGCATTTAATAATATAAGCCCATCCTCCTCTAAGTTGCAAAGAATCTCAGATAATGGAGTCTTGTGGACTTTGCCATCTATTGATATTTGAACCACAATTTGCCTATTATCAATACGACTTGCCCAAATAGATATTGAAGTGCTTTGAGCAATGATTTTTGGATTTTCCTCTTCAAGAGTTTCATCTTCTAGCCTAGAAATCCTTGATAGAAGCTCTTCCTTTTTATGAATAAGTCCCTTCACTTCCTTTTGTAGCTCTGGTATGTATTTTACCACACTTGAAACTGTTTTCGGAATGCTTAACTTCTTCTGCACCACATCAAAAAAAAAAAAAAAAAAAAAAAATTGCAAAAATATTAGTGGAAATACAGTAATTGAAGATGTTTTTAACATAAATGAAAGAACTAGTACATTCTATGACACTTATTTTTAGCAGGAAGAAGATGAGTGAAGAGTTAAAAAAGAAAGGTGATTGGAATAGACAATTTTCCTGCAAACTAGTTTGGAGGAAATTTTCACCAGTCCCCTACATGACAACTCAGAAAATAATCCACCTGTATTTATAGTCACACGACCTATCAAAGACACATGTGACTTATTTTGTTAAAGATATATTAGCCCATTAGTATAGGCCCAAGTCTAATTCTACTTTGTGTGCAAGCCAAGTCTTCTACTTGTACTAGAAGTCTATTAGTCTAGGGTTTAATTTACTATATATACACATGTTATAATTTATTGTAACACAGGATTTGTACTATACTCTAATATATTATTGATGTAACCCTTTAGGGTTTCCTTCATGGATGTAGGTCGTTAGGATGTAGGCCGTTAGGATGAACCACGTAATCCTCATGTGTTATTGTGTTCTATACTTTATGCTTTTGCTTCCGCATCTATACTATCTAGCATATTCAACATGGTGTATCAATGCTAATATTTAACATATTTAAATAACTTAATGAATCATAACATGAGTATGATGACAAAGTTTTCCTCTAAAACATTTTTGAATTATGCATCTGTTAAACCACTGCATAATGGGTTGGTGGAAATCTTTGTCGATCAGATTAGCCACTTACCTTTCCCTTTACTCCCTCTCCTATCTCTCACTTCTCTTTACTCCAAACATACCTAAACTCTCTTTTCCATCCCCACTCCTCAAGAGAAAGAAGAAAGAAGCCGAAATTTAAAAAGGAAAAGAGGGGATTAGTACCGTTCGATCTGTGCCTGGAAGCAGTGAACGGAGAGAGGAGTACAAATCATTCACCTTCTTGCGACGATCACGCTCACTAGCATTGTGGTTAAGCTTCTTATGCATTTTTGGGTCACCATAACTAGTTATTGTCGGCGTAATCCGATCAAGCTCAACTTGTGCCTGCTGAGATGTAGAGAAATGAAGAACTGACTCTAATGTCTCTGAGTCTCCGACGTGGTTGAAATTCTGGTCATAATTTGTGTGATTATTCTCCAAGTACCATCTCGTGGTTGAAACCAAAGATGGTGATAATGCTAACATGATGGATTAGTTGAAGGAGCAGTTTAAGACTCAATTAGTTTGCCAATAAAATGAGATGTTCATAACACGTATTTATAGGTATATATATACAGCAGCCGGCCAGTAGCATCAACCTTAGCAATATTTTATATTCGTTTATTATAAGAAGGGATAAGACGGTTGGCTGAAGTTACATTATAATATATTGGGTGATAAAAGAGATGATCAAATGATATTTAGTAGCTTCTGAGAAATTGCTATTCCCATAGATGTGTTGTCTCTGCCCACAAGCGAGAGACGAAGGCATACACTTGTGTATATGTATGTCATGATTCTAATAATACCATTTTTTAATGTTTTCTTAATCAATATTTTAAGCTCAATCGTCTAATGATGACGTGCCTCCTGACGCATAGTGAATTTACAGTACTTTAAAATATTAGGGTATGTTTAATAAATTTTTTTTTCTTATTTTTAGTTTTCAAAAACAATTTTTTATTTTTTGAGACTAAAAAGCTTGTTTGGCAACTCAAAATGGACAGAAAACAAAAACTGTTCTCAAAACTCAATTTGTGAAGGAAATTAAAAACATGCAAAAGGTTTTTTTCGTTTCTAATTTAATTTAATGAATCTGTTTCATTTAATGAGTTAGTATTAGAGTTCAAATCCTAGTAATAATATATTTTAGTATTTTCTATTTTTTTTTTAATTTCAACTAACCAAATATGTTTTTGATTTCAAAAATACAAAAAAAAATTATTTTTTCTTTATATTCCAAAAACAAGTTTTTGAAAATAGAAAACAAAAACTGTTACTAAACATAACCTTAGGACGTAGATTATCAATATCCATTAACAAATAATAATAATAAAAGGGTCCAAAATAAGTTGACATTGTTAAAGAACAAGTTGCGATTGAATTTGATCAAACAACTTAATAATTGTGAAATCTTTCCTACGACTCACTGAAGTCTCGCTTGAGGAAACACTAAAGTGTTGGAGAGTATATTTCACTTGAAGACCAAATCAAGAAGCTAATTTGTAAGAGAAAATCATAAGATTTGGACAATTAATATGGAAATCAAATTCAAAATATGTTTGACTATTATATGTACTTCCATTATTAAATATGGGTCTCTTGTAATGTGTTATTAAGCCAAATAAATCAAAATGTAGTCTTTTAGTGTTTATTGGTGTGGTAGGTCATTAGGCTGAACAACGTAAGTTCTTATCTTTAATTCTTTCCTCCTTGCTTACACTTTCGCATCTTTTACAATTTTCCATTACTGTTCTCTTTAATTTTCACACTAAGGTCAGCCTATTGCATATGCTTGAGCCAGTTATTAATTAAACAACTCTAATTAACCCTCACACCAGCATAGTCTACTTTCTGAGTCTATTTGGACTAGTTTCGAATAACCTTTTCTTAACCTAACCTATATATATTTAATGGATTCTAGTTAGATTAATTGGTAAAGTCCATAATTATTAAATAAGAGATCTGAGGTTCAATTCATTCTTACACCAAAAATCAATTAATATCTTAGTCTAATGATAAAAAGCACAATCATCATAAGCAACACCATAGGTTGAAACTCTATTAAAAAAAAAAAAACTTATGTATAATTAATGCTATGACTTTTATGAATAGAAAGGTAGTGCAATTATATCACAAAAAATTATGAATCATTTCTCTATTTCAAATCCATAACTTTATCATTTAGTTCTTGATTTTGCACATTTATGTCAATATATATATATATATATATATATGAATTGGGTTTAAATTACACTAATACATTGTGTAACTTTAAGCAATGTTACAATTCTCAATTTTTTTTTTTTTTACTTAATGCAAATTTTGACAAATCTGCTATTAGATTACATTTTCTTCTTATATTCTTTGTACTTGCAAAATTTAAAGATAATCAAATATCAATAATTATGTCATCAATTAAATGTTTAAAATTCAAGTTTTTGTAATTTAAATTTATGCATCAAAGATGAGTTTATAGATTAAATAATAAAAAATATCTTATTAAAATAAAATTTGGCATGCATATTAAGAATATAGAGAAAATGTAATCCAACTGTAAACTTTTAAATTACTAATCTCATAAAAGTTATTAAGTAGTATAATATTGCTTAAAGTTATACTAAAGTGTAACTTGAACTCAACCACATATATATATATATAATATATATATTCTTTTTTATTTATTATTGTTGTCCTATATATTGTTGATTAAGAACTTTGATAAAACCATATATTGTTAAAACCACATAATATTCAACCTTGCATTAGCGCAGGTAGTGTAAATTTAATGTGTGGGCAGGTTTCCTATTCCTCTCCTTTGCCCCACTTCCTTGGGGTGGGTCTTTCTTCCCCTGCCATATCCTAGCGGGTACCCGCTCTGCCCTATCACATACAAGTTTTTTTTATATATAATTTATTGAAACTTTATTTAAATATATATATATATATATATACATTAAACAAAAACACATAAAACATTTTTAAAAAAATTCTAACATTACAAATCATTCTCAAAGCATAACAATACAATAATTTAGGTACTCAGAAACATAAAAACAATTCAAACATGACAATACAACAATTAAAAAAATTTAAATTCAAAATTTTAAAATTAAAATATAAATTCAATAATACAATATCAAAAGACATTATATATTTTATAAATTAAAAATTTTAAAAAAAAAAAAAAAAAAAAAAAAAAGACATCACATATGTAAAGTTTGAAGGGTAAAAAAAAGCATGCACGCACACATATATATATGTCTTAAAAAATAAAATAAAATAAAAAACCAATAATTTTTTTTTTAATTTTTCAAATATAAATGGGGCAGGTGTGGGGGAAAAATTGACCCCCCATCCCCACCTCATGTGTTATGCAAAGTGAGTAAAACTATCCCATTAAGGGTAGGTGAAACAAGTATCTATGGGTGTGGGTTTAAATTGTCATCCCTAAATGTGATATTGAAGACTCCAAAGTGAAGTGGATGCATCATTCTTGACTGTTCTCATGTAAAAGAAATCTAGAGGTTCTAAAAATGATGCATTATTTATTTGTGTAACTTAGTGGTATAAGGCATATTTTCCAAAACCAGTGCATTAATCATTTGTGGTCGGAGTTCGATTAAGAGGAATTATAGATTCCTATTATATTAATTAATTCAATTAAATGCAAGTTATTCCTTTTGTTCATTATTTATTTATTTGATTGTACGTAATTCTATTCATTTATTGTTAATATTTGACAAAGTCCTATAGATGCAAGTCGGATCCAACCCAAAAGTCGGATCCAACCCACTGTATAGACGTATATAATCATAAATCCATATATAAAAGAATTTTTTTTTTTAAATATACAAATAGAAACATTGATGCATTTAATCATTCAACTATTGTTCTAAAAAGATTCTTAAAAATAAATAAATAAATAAAAAATAAAAAGATAAAATAAAGTTCTAACCTCTTACAATTCCATCTTACTTCCCCCGCGAAAATTCTTTATCTGCAAACTGATACGCTTCAACATTAGTGGAAACAAAGTTTTATCTATTTTTCCCCCAGGCCCCAAACCTCTTCACAAAGCTTTCTATATCCAGTCATGCTGTTAAAACATGCATTCTTACTCAGACATAAATGGACCAAAAAACAGAGAGGAAGTTCTCTATATTCAATGTTACAAGATTGGCTTTTCAAACATTTATTTTACCAATCATGCAAGATTGTGGGTCCAATATTTTTTTCTTTTCTTTTTTTCTTTTTTTTCTCGATCTTTTGATAATCGTTAATTCCAAGCTAGGGCCTCATCCATGCATGATTAATGGGTCCTCCAAAAAATATATTAATAGATAATTGAAGAATAAAAGGGTGAGGTTGAGGAAGAGAAAGAAAGAAGATCGATCAATGACTTCATGTAATCTCTTTCCAAAATTTTCTTTTGCAATTTGCAAGCACATGTATACACACTGTGAGAACGAAAGATTTGCTGGAAGTGCATGTACTCCACGTTCTATGCATGGCAAACACGAGCCTCAAGTAGTTTAACCACTCAAATACACGTGCATGAAGTGACACTTCACGTGGAAAGCACAGAGTCTTCTGAATCCTCAGTTAGAGCTCCCAACCTCGTGGACAAACAATTACTTTAAAAAACAAACATGACACAATTCTTCTTTTGTATGTCTTCCAAAGTCTAAGACAAAAATATAAGGAAATATTATTTTAATTATAGCTGATTAGCTGCAACTTTCAATATAATCTTCGGATCTTAATGTAGGTTTTCTTCTTCTTCTCTTTTATTTTTTCCCTTATAATTATGTGTTAAACATAAACTTTGAACTTATGAAGATCTATATATAAGAACATAAAGTAATATAAGTTATGACCCACCAAAGACACCAAGTGTACATGTTTAAGTTAAAAAAATAAAAATAAAGGTAATAGGAAGTCACTCCATAGAAAGGTTATATAACTTGTTAATACTCTTGAAAAGTTCAACCGATGTTAGGTGCAAATAGTTTAGCCAAAATGTATTTTTCAATAAACTTATTGTGACCAAGGGACAGAATTAAGATTTCATCCTCAATTGGGAAGATAATGTATAAAAGGAAATTCATTTTTTTTTAAATAAGAATGGCGAAACCACACTATTAGTCCCTGAAATTTACCCTATGAGCGCATTTAGTCCCTCGAATTTCAAGTGAGCACTATTGGTCCCTAAAATTTAAAAAATGAGTGATATAGTCCTTCAGCTAACTTCTGTTAAAAATATTGCTTATATAGCTAACGGAAAAGTAATGTGGCATTTATAATTTTACTGAAGGCACTTATAAACTGACGTGGCAACTTAAGTGTCCTACACCATATCAGCTATTTAATTATAAAGTTGCCATGTAATCTTTACTTGGACTTTATATATTCTTATGCCAAAAAAAAAGGATAGGTCACTCTCTCCTCCCCTATTTTCCCTTTCTTTGCTTCACCGTTTTCCAATTTTCTAATCAAGTGGCCGGACCACCTTAAAGCCAACAATAATTTACTGGAAACTCTCTTAACAAAAATCCAAATATGAGTTGAAGAGAACTATCTTTGAGGATACAAAGTCTTTTACGTAACTCTCTTTCTAATCTAAATTGATTGGCCACAAATCCTCTCTTGTTAGCGAGAGTAGTCTAGTGTCAAGAGCAAGAAACCAACAAATATTTTGAGAGCAACAAAAGTGATAGGCAACAAAGATTCCCACAGTTACTACCATTGGTTCATGGTAGAGAAAGGAAAAGGACCAATTTTATAAAATAAAAAAAAAATTAAGGAAAATAAAACTTGAATATAATACTTCAAACATTTAAAGATTTATAATGAAACAAATTTAAAAAAAAAAAAAAAAAAATCATGCTATTTATGAATCCTTTGGAAACACATCTAAACAAAGAAACATAAAGATCTTTAGGAGATAAGCAGTCGATGGACATTCATGGAGAATGGCAAAGGACAAAGCTTGTGTTGGCTGCTGCAGTGGCAACGAAGGCCATTTGGAGGAGTCGCTACGGCAGAGGAAGAGTGGCAGTTGCAGCCACAATGGTTGGGAGAATGGCAGGAAAGGAAGATGAAGTGCTTGGCTCACAGGAAAATATTAGAGAGTCTAAGATTTTTTTAGCAAAATAAAAAAAGATAATGACTCGTGCCATTCTTCAGTTTGTAAAAGCACTTGTAATAAACTGTAAAAGATGTACCAATTGTAAATGATTTTGTAATTTTTTATTAAAAATGCCACATCATAAAAAAAAATAAAAAATAAAAATGGCAACTCGTTATTCTATTAACCACGTAAGCAATACTTCTAACTAAAGTTAACCAAAGAACTAGTACCACTTATTTTTAAAACGTGAGGGACTAATAGCGCTCGCTTGAAATTTGAGGGGCTAATTGCGCTCACAGGATAAACTTTAGGAACCAATAGTATAGTTTTGTCAATAAGAATTATACAAAGATTAAAGACTAAATTAATACACTATAAGTAAAAGTAGCTAATGTCTATATATTTGTTAACAAAATATAAATAAAAGAAAAGACATTAAATTTTATTAAATATATTTCAACTTAATCATATATCAAGGTATAACTTGATATTATTTTAAATCTGAAGTCATTTATGATTAATTTTGTACTAAAATTTTAGCAATTTCTCTCAACTTTAAGCCAAAAGATACCCATATTCCCTTGTATAAACGAAATCGTGTTGTCATAACCTATCTACCTCCTAATCTCAAGCCTAAATTAAAAAATTGAAAATACGAAAAATTAAAAATTAAAAAAAAAAATATCAGCTTTGAGAAAAAGAAAATTGATGAATTGATGACTATAACAATGATAGAAAAAATGAGAAAGAAGATTTTTATAACATAATTTGTTACTCGTTGTTGTGGCTATATTGGCATCAAAAAATAAGGAATTAGTTAGCCTCTACTTTCTTTATTACGAAATTAAATAGGAAAAAACAAAGAAAAGAAACGAAAGTAAATTTTTTTCATTCATAAAGTTTAAGTATTTTATAGTTAAGTAAACAAAATTATCATAATATTGAACCAAACATTTTCTTTTCTTTAAAAAATTTTCAAAAAGAAAGCAACTATGAAGGAGAGCAAGAAACCAACAAATATTTTGAGAGCAACAAAAGTGATAGGCAACAAAGATTCCCACAGTGACTACCATTGGTTCATGGTAGAGAAAGGAAAAGGACCAATTTTATAAAATAAAAAAAAATAAAAAAAAAATTTAAGGAAAATAAAACTTGAATATAATACTTCAAACATTTAAAGATTTATAATGAAACAAATTTTTTTAAAAAAAAAAAAATCATGCTATTTATGAATCCTTTGGAAACACATCTAAACAAAGAAACATAAAGATCTTTAGGAGATAAGCAGTCGATGGACATTCATGGAGAATGGCAAAGGACAAAGCTTGTGTTGGCTACTGCAGTGGCAACGAAGGCCATTTGGAGGAGTCGCTACGGCAGAGGAAGAGTGGCAGTTGCAGCCACAATGGTTGGGAGAATGGCAGGAAAGAAAGATGAAGTGCTTGGCTCACAGGAAGATATTAGAGAGTCTAAGATTTTTTTAGCAAAATAAAAAAAGATAATGACTCGTGCCATTCTTCAGTTTGTAAAAGCACTTGTAATAAACTGTAAAAGATGTACCAGTTGTAAATGATTTTGTAATTTTTTATTAAAAATGCCACATCATAAAAAAAATAAAAAATAAAAATGGCAACTCATTATTCTATTAACCACGTAAGCAATACTTCTAACTAAAGTTAACCAAAGAACTAGTACCACTTATTTTTAAAACATGAGGGACTAATAGCGCTTGCTTGAAATTTGAGAGGCTAATTGCACTCACAGGGTAAACTTTAGGAACCAATAGTATAGTTTTGCCAATAAGAATTATACAAAGATTAAAGACTAAATTAATACACTATAAGTAAAAGTAGCTAATGTCTATATATTTGTTAACAAAATATAAATAAAAGAAAAGACATTAAATTTTATTAAATATATTTCAACTTAATCATATATCAAGGTATAACTTGATATTATTTTATATCTGAAGTCATTTATGATTAATTTTGTACTAAAATTTTAGCAATTTCTCTCAACTTTAAGCCAAAAGATACCCATATTCCCTTGTATAAACGAAATCGTGTTGTCATAACCTATCTACCACCTAATCTCAAGCCTAAATTAAAAAATTGAAAATATGAAAAATTAAAAATTAAAAAAAATATATATATCAGCTTTGAGAAAAAGAAAATTGATGAATTGATGACTATAACAATGATAGAAAAAATGAGAAAGAAGATTTTTATAACATAATTTGTTACTCGTTGTTGTGGCTATATTGGCATCAAAAAATAAGGAATTAGTTAGCCTCTACTTTCTTTATTACGAAATTAAATAGGACAAAACAAAGAAAAGAAACGAAAGTAAATTTTTTTCATTCATAAAGTTTAAGTATTTTATAGTTAAGTAAACAAAATTATCATAATATTGAACCAAACATTTTCTTTTCTTTAAAAAATTTTCAAAAAGAAAGCAACTATGAAGGGACGAGGGGCAAAAGGCCTTGCTCTAGTAGACATCACAAGTAGTATTGAGNTAGCCTACTTTTTATTCGAAATTAAATAGGAAAAACAAAGAAAAGAAACGAAAGTAAATTTTTTCATTCATAAAGTTTAAGTATTTTATAGTTAAGTAAACAAAATTATCATAATATTGAACCAAACATTTTCTTTTCTTTAAAAAATTTTCAAAAAGAAAGCAACTATGAAGGGACGAGGGGCAAAAGGCCTTGCTCTAGAGACATCACAAGTAGTATTGAGATCTAGAGCTATTAGTGATCAATGGACGAGTTTGCAGCAATTTGTGACGTAATTGACTACACTGATAATGTCTATTGATTTTTTTGTTTTTTTTTTTTTTTTTGAGAAACAATAATGTCTATTGATTAGGTGTTGTATGAGTATGACAAGTTGAGACCGAATGTAAAACGAGAAAAATGATAGTTTTTTACCAAAGTTTTAAATTTCGTTCTTTTCGGCCAAAACGATCAGAAAGTATTGTACCGCAGTATAAAATCAGAATAAGAAACTCCTTTGTTCCACCTCGAGCAAATTTTTGGGACATTATTGGAAATTTTGGTCATTCCAGTTGATTTAGCCAACAACGGATGTTAATCAAATTTCAACTAGTACAAAACTGCTCCTCTTCATCATCTTCTTCTGGGAAAAATATAATTTTCAATAAGCTTTTCTTGAGCCCCCAATCACACGTGTAAAGCTTGTTTACTTTTCAATTTTTGTTTCTTTAATAAGGAATACAACCATCAATCATGTATCATTGGGTTAAGATGTTTGGGAGTGAGAACATTGACTTAAAATTTTAAACACTGTTAACAAATTATATAAGTGTTATCCAATAATTTTTAATATACATTAATAGTAATTTCGAAATGGTATACTAGTTTGTTTGGATTCCAAAATCTTTCATTCCTGTAACTTAACCGAAAAAGCTTTCAAGACCAAATTCAAAACTTTGGTTTTTACTTGCTTTTAAAATGGAAAAAAAATGAAAATGATCTATTTTAAGGGAAAGAATTAGTATTTCATAAATCTAAATAAGAATATGATGTAATGATTTTAAAACAGTTAATATCATTCCTAATTTTGTGGAAACAAATCAAAAATAATGTTACAGTCAACTCATTCTTTATAATAGTTCAATAGTTATGGAGAGGGATAGCACAATTTATTTAATGTATGAAAAACTAAATCTTTATAATCTTTATTTTAAAGTCAGACGGAAATAATTCTTAGATGTGAAATGAGTACCAACCCCAAGTTCGGTCAAATCTTGATCCAAACTTCAAACTATCAATGGGGCTCAGCTATATATATATATAATTGCAATAAGGCTATAGACTATAGAGTATAGAAACAATTTCTTTTTTCATAACATCTTAGGGAGTTGACTATGATTAGTACAATGTAACTTTCACATAAGACCACTACTTCTATTATACACAATTAAATACAAGTTGTGATCCCAATGGTTGGGGGGAAAAGTGAAATTATTTTTTTGGATGCATACTTGTTTTATTCTCTGTGCTTTGTGTTTCCAACTCGAATATACTCATGAGCACACTTCGAAACTATCTGCCTCTGTCAATAACATTGTTTTACTTGTCTTTGCTAGTTAATTATAGAAAATTAGCATGCTGAATGTCATACCTGACCTCAGCTTACTGTCGAGGACCACTCGATAGCCTATATTGTTAGCAACTTAGTTTTTATAACTTGTCGACTCAAATCATACAAATAATATATGGATGTTTAGGGTCTTTAACCAAGAAAAAAAAATTCACAAGGTGATTTATTTTTTTGCTAATACACAAGGTGATTTATTAGATACGGTTTCTTTGAATATTGATATATTTGAAATTATTTAGATAGGCGCGCTATAGATAAAAACTAAAAAAAAATAAAAAAAAATAAAAAAATAAAAAAAAAAAACCATAGGTTATATCGTTAGAATCAACAAAGAAAAAAAGGTACTCATATTATATATACATGTGGGTAGTTTTTTTCTTTTAAAGGATTAGCCCTCAAAAATATAACACTTGATCTTCAATTCTCAAAAACTAGGAATTTCTATAGGGAGCGTGGTTAGTGTGAGAAATATCAATTTGGTAAAAACTGATTTCTTGATTTCATTGATTGATGATGAAAACTATATATACAAAGCTAAAATAAATACTCTGTAACTGACTTAACGACTAATCCTAGCTGTCACAGTAATAACTAACTTCTACACGTGTGAAATAAAAGCTAACTAACTCTAAACTACAGGTCGTTAAGTACACTGCCTTTTCCTTTTGGCTTTGATAGTTAGTAATATACAAGATATAATATATCAATTACCCAAAATATATATAATATATCCGGCATTAAATTAAATAAGTATGTATTTTCATTTGGTTCAAGATTTTAAAAAATAAATAAATAAAAGTTATAAAAATATGGTTAAATAAATCGAATTGAAAAAATGTAAATAGACATACCTAAAAGTATATAGTGAATTTTTTTATTAAAAAAAAAATTTAATAGTTATAGATGTTTAGTTATTTCTTATATTATATTTCAATTTTATTAGTAGCATATACTTATATAATCTTAATGTAATTTATAAGATGTTATAAAAAATTTCAACTAATAATTAAAAATTTCCTTTATTTTTCTTCAATTTTTTGTTGTGCTTTCAAGAAAAATATAATATAAGTGAATGAAAAATATGATGATTATTTTATTCCTCTTAGCCAAAAAATAATAACTGTCTTTATTGCCTCATTATTAAAATGTTAAAAAGAAATATTTTTTTATTTAATAGTCAATATATATATATATATATGGCAATAAGATCTAATTTTTTTAAATTCTTAATAGATAAAAAATTGAGATTTTAATTTAATAAAACTTTGAAAATGTGAATTTTTAATATATAGTAAATCATGGAACTAAAAATATTTATTTTGATAATTTCATCGTCGTGTATAATAAATTAATAAATATTTATATATTAAAGTTAGGTCAAGTTTAAGTATTTTTGTACAAACACGATATAGAAAATGTTTGCTACATTTAATTATAGAATAACTTATAGTTTACTTTGGTTCCGTTTAATAAATGAGGGTTTCTCTCTTTTTCTTCTTCTTCTTCTTTTTTTAATTTTGGTCATTTTTTAATTGTTATTATTATTATTATTATTATTATTATTTTTGCTTTTGCTTTTCATTTTATTAATCTCGATGTGTCCAAATTTATTATTGATTATTTGGCCATTATATGTGTTAAGTTCTAAGGAATTAGAAACTAATGTATTAAAACTTCATTTTGTAATATTGGCAAACCATGATCAAAACGGTTTTAATCTTATTTAGACTTGTTCAAAGTCTATGTTTCTATGTAAAGTTAGAATCGAGTTACTACAGGATTTACTGTGTAAATCTGCCTAGCTCGATCGATCGAAAGTCATGCAGATTGTTTTTTCTGCAGAATTTCCAACTCAGCCCAAGCCCGTTTAACGTATAGGGTTTTGTTTTATGTTTTGTCTTAAGTATAGAATGGAAAACCCTAACCACGTTTTAAGGTTGTTCTTTATGCTGTGTGTGTGAATCTTTTGTGAGATCTAGAGGTGTTTGCCTTCACACATATTTAGAGTTATCAAGAATCAAGACTATGTCAAGAACTGTATGATCAATTTAGTTGCAGATTCAAGAGCTTAAAGATACACAAGCGGGAGTGTTTGTACTTGCTGGGAATCCAAGAAAAAAGTAGTCCGTGAACTCGAAGCTGTCACGTGGTTGTGATAGTAAATTTTCTACTCGAGGTAACAATAGGATGTTAATGGTTTAAGTCGCTATTGTATAAACTTCAATTATTTCATAGTAGATTCAGTTTACCTTGAGGATAACTAGGTTAAATCCTCCCCAGATTTTTTACCGGTTTGGTTTTCCTGAGTCATCATATCTTTGTGTTCTTTGTTTTCCGCATTTTACATTGATATGATATATTTGTGTTAACATAGATCTGATAATTTGACTAAGTAATCACTTGGCTAATTAACTAGTTTAATCTGGTTATGTTTTAAGGGGTTTAAAAACGTACAATATGGATTATTTTTTTTATGTGTTTATAAATGTTTTTATGCTATTTTCTTAAATTCTTCCAAAAAATGTTTATTTTCTTAAATTATTACTGCACATATATTCCATAAAGAATTTCCTCTAAGGACAAGGGTAAGATAAGGCCAAGATTTTTTTTCCTTTTTTTTTTCTTTGGTAGATGGAGGGAGGAGAAGTGGTGGTAAAAAATTAAAAAAATAAATAAAAAGAAGTATGGACTACATGGTAACCTTGTCTCCGACCATCTTCTGATACTCGATAGGTTAAGTCGAGGCCCATTCGGATCTCGGTGCCACTGTTGCTCAGATGCATCTTGGAGTACATCAGTAATGCCTTGGGGATATCATTGCCGAGCAACGTTCAGCGTCTAGCACAAGTTCCAACATTCAAGTTCCTATTTCCAAAGTGGGGCCCTCCTCTGTCAGGAATAATCCAAACAGGCCCCACCCGCACGAGAATTGTTAGAAAACAATCATTGCTAACCCACTAAAGGAAGGTTATAAATAGAAAAAAGTTAAGAAGAAAAAGGGTTAGAGAGAGAGAGAGAGAGAGAGAGAGAGAGATATGTTGATATAAAGATAAGGACAAAGTCGCACGGTGATACGGTGATACCAGTTAGAAAAAGAAGTTATACTTGTATCATCTTTTGTCAACTTCAAATTAAATTAAATAAATGCATATCTAATCTCTTGAAATATTTATTTTTGTCAAACAACAATAAAGACATTATAGGAATATCTAATCTCGAATGTTCATGATCGATCTCTTGGATATCTAATCTCGAATGTTCATGACAAAATTGTTGTTGCAAAACTCGATCCCATGAATTTCGCTTAGTTAGTCTAATGATTGGACAACGCAAGCAGCTCTATTATGTGGGTCATATTTATTTATTGGTACATATGGTACATAAAGATCTTTGGTAATAGCAATATATATTAAAGGAATCATTTTACTTCTACTTCTAGTTAGATTAGATACGATACTTTTCCATAAAAATAATAAAAATAAAAATAAAGGTGCTTAGATACAATACTAGAATGGAAAACAATCAAAACTACCATGATTTTCGCTTTAGTTTAATGATTAAATCATTAAACTATGCATGCAACTCTATTATGTGGATCACATGGTTCATAAAGATCTTTGGTGATAGCAATATTTATTAAACGAATCATTTAATTTACTTCTAGTTAGATACAATACTTTTCCATCAAAAAAATAAAGTAAAAATTTTTTTTTTTTAAGTAAAAATAAACAATAATTTAATGGAACAATAAGTAAATGTAAAAAAAAAAATGTTTTTGTTAATTTCTTATTAAAATTGCAGCATCTATAAGCTCGAGGAAGGAATGAAATGAAGTTTAATTCTATTAATGAATACTGCGTCCAATGATATCTCCTGCCCTAGGTTGAAAGATTAAAAACAAAAAATCAAATATTTAAAAAAAGGATGGTCATCAAAAAAAATATAATATAAACTTGTTTAGTTGTTTGATATTTGAGTCATTTGACTATTTTAGTTGAACCTACTTACCATTTCTCTCTTTAATATAGTAATTATAATTTTTATAAGACTTTTACTATTCATTTCATTAATAGACAACTTAATAACAAATTAAAATCAAAAATATGGTATAAGTAAATATAATAGATCACATTTAAAAAAATAAAAATAAAAACCAATATGAGAAAGAATGTGAATATAATATATAGACAAAAGAAATTAAGAAAAAAAAAAGTAACAAATTGTTAAAATATAAGTAGATTCAGTACTCTCTTTTCTTGACATTTATTTATTCCATTCAAGTATTGTGTCTTTTTTTCTTTTTCTTTTATTGATGGAAAAGTAGTAAAATGATAGTTTTCAAGCTTGGGCCAGTGAAATAGCCCGTAGGGCTGTGCCTAAAAGAGTTTATGACTCAGAAAAAATTTTAGGCCAGCAATGAGCCTGGTCAAATTTAGCCCATTCTGTATTTTAATTTTTTCAATTCGGTAATTTAATTATTACTTAAATAATATTACAAATTTTATTTTTTTTATTAATTAGGAGGCTTTAAAAAGTTGTATTTTGTACGAATGAAGCCACAGCTTGTCCCAGTGGAGCCTCAAAAATATCCATGGACTAATTAGACAACTAGCTTACTGGGAACTTTTCATATTGGTGTTATGCAAAAGTGGGATATCCTTTAGTTTTTGATTATGTGTAATAAGCAGAACAAGAGTATGCTTGTTATTATCTTAAACGTTAATTTATTTTGGCTATTAGTTTATGTACATTGTTTAAAATAAAATAAATCAATGAAGATAAGTTCATCTAAACATACTCAAGATGTTCAAGTTGATCATAAAATATAGTTGAGCTTGTGGTATTACTATTAGAGCCTTAATTTAATCTGTAAGGATTTTTATAGGTTTAATTGTGGAAGATGTAAGTTTTTAGACCCCTTAACACAATATGTTTAACTTAATATTAAGCCAAGTTGATTAACAAAGTTTGTTAATGAAATTTAGGTTAAACAAATATGTGTAAAACAAATATAATGCGGAAAGTAAAGAACACACAGATCTAATGACCCAAGAAAATCAAACCGATAAAAAACCTAGGGAGGATTTAACCTACCTATCCTCAAGGTAAAAACAAATCAACTATGAAAGAATTGAAGTTTAAACAATAAGACTTAGACCACTAATATCCTATTGCTACCTCATGTAGAAAACTTACTACCATGACCACGTGACAACTTCAAGTCCACGGACTACTTCTTTCCTTGATTTACAGCAACCACAAGTTCTTTATGCAACAATTGAAGCAATCATCAAGTTCTTGATGTGAATCTTGATTTTAATAGCTTTATGTGTGTGTTTGAAGGTAAACATCTCTCAGATCTCACAAAGATTCAACACACAATTCAACAAAGACTTCTAAAATGTAGCTAGGGTTATTCCTTTTATACTTAGAGTGAAACACTTAATCCTACACGTCATATGGGCTTGGGTTGGTTTGAGAATTTTGCAAAAAATTGCTGATCCATGATTTTCAATCAATCGAGTCTAATTTTCCATCGATCGAGCCTTGCAAAAAATTGAATAGTAATTTCCTGCAATTACTCGATACAAAACTTACATCAAACCAAACTTTGAGCAAATCTAAACCTAGACTAAATATTTTGATCATGATTTGCCAACATATACAAATTGAAGTTCTCATACATTAGTTCCTAAAGTCTTAGAACCTAACAGAAGAGATAAACATCAATAATATTTGGAGATATATATACACACACTTTGGAAAACCAATTTGGAGCTATCTTGCTCTAATCTACTTGTGTGGCAATCGAAAAGATTATTTTTTATCATTAGAGGAAGACATCAATTCTTTTTTTATGTAGGCAAAATTCAAACTTTAGATCTCTTATTTAAGGACAAGAGAGAGCTTATTAAAACCTACACTCACATGACTTTTAATGAGTCATGCAACTCGTTAAATAATACACATGGATAATTTTATATTTGTAACATAATTGATTGAAAAATATAGCACCAAATCAGTTTGGAGCCACACTTTATCCTTAGTTTTTGTTAGATTTGGAAATTATCTAACATTATAGTTTTGCATGTTGAATATAGTTTTTGAGTTAGATTTGGAAATTATCTAACATTATGGTTTTGCAGTTGTATATAGTTTTTGATGCCACCACACAGCAAGAAACTCTCACTATAGGAATATCCTCCAACTTTAGTTCACCATACTAAGTATCTTCATTTCACTTCACCTTTCTCGTATATTGACCCTTTGTTAGGTTCTAAAAATTCAGGATTAAATGTTTAGAAATATATTGTATGTGTTGGCAAAGCGAGAACAAAACATGTCTAGTCTATGTGTTAGACAATGCTCAAAGGTGTAAGTTTCAAGCTTCAAGTTCAAGCTAACTGCAGAAAAGATGAGTTAGAATCTGCCATGCTCGATTGATCAAAAATTAGGCCCAATTGATCAAGAATCGCAAAAATCAAATTCTACAAAATTTTTAAACCAAGCCCAAGCCCGCGAGAACATTTAGGGTTTCAATCTAACTTATCCACATATAAAAGGAAAACTCTAGCTACATTTTGTAGACTTTTTGGAAGACTTATGTATTACTCTTTGTGAGATCTGAGAGATTTTGTATCTTCTAACTACACAAGCGTCTATCGGAGCAAGATCTAAAATCAAACAATGGTAGAACCTAGTTGCTGCTACAAAGATCAACAACTGAAGGTGATCTAAAACCTTTGAGTGGGATCTCAAAGTCACAAGCGTGGGTGCTTGTGTTGCAGTATTTCCAAGAAGAGAAGGAGTCCATAGATTCAAAGCTTGCACGTGGTCATATAAGTAAATTACTACTTGAGGTAGTAATAGATTTAGGGTTAAATCTAGTTGTAAAAACTTCAATTCTTTTATAGTGGATTTACTTTACCTTAAAATTGCTACGTCAAATCCTCCTTAGGTTTTTACCTTGAAACGTTTCGTTTCATCGGTTTTCCTGGGTTATCATATTATGGTATTATTTACTTTTTGTTGCTTTGCATGATATTATTTATTATTTTTTAACTTAGATCTAAATAATTAACCTAAGTAATTACTTGGCTAATATATTAGGTTAAATAATTTGGTTTAAGGGGTCTAAACAAACAATCACCTTTCACTCTAGTTACCACCTGTTGAAGGTTATGGCAACAGATGCGTTGAAGACAGCTTTTTGATGAAGTAGCATTAAAAGCTTTTGGTGATTCTATTTGGACTAATAAATGCACCTATTAATGAAGAAGGTATTCAAATCTTCTTAGATAAATTTGCAGGGGTCATTATAGATGATATATTGCTTTACTCAAAAATTGAAGAATATGAGAAACACTTGAAGAAGTTACATGCAAATTTGTTGAAATGTGAGTTCTAGTTAGGGTGTTCCATTTTTCAAGCGTGTAATATCTAAGGATGGAAAAACAATTTGACCCAAAAGAAAATAAAAGCAGTAGTGGGAAGGAATAGAGTCAATAGACCAAATGATGTGAAGAGGTCCATAGTTTCTGGGTTTTGTTGGCTATTACTAGAGATTCGTTGAGGATTTCTCTCATATAGCCAAACTATTAACCCACTCAGCTCAAAGAGGAATAGAATTTGAGTGGTTTGCTTAGTGTGAACAAAGTTTTCTAGGCCAAAATGGGATATACCCCCTTTCAGCCAAACTTTCTAGCAAAATTCCCTCTATCTGAAACTATTTAGGGATATACTCATGTTCTAAACTCAATTTTCTAAAAATCGAGTTTCAATGAAAAACTCGATTTTGCGAAAATCAACTTATGGCAATCAAATTTAAAAATTAAAAAATTAAAAATAAATAAAAAAATAAAACCAACATGGAACTCGAGTTACATTTAAGGAACTCGAGTTCATGGAACTCGATTTCCATGCAGGTTTTTTCAAGTAACTCGATTTTTGCCAAATCGAGTTTTTCCTTGAAAAACAGAAGCATATCCTTAAATAGTTTCAGACATGGGGTATTTTGCTAAAAAGTTTGGCCGAAAGGGATAAAACCCAATTTTGGCCGAGTTTTCTAGAACTAAAAGAGCCAACTAGTTTCAGCACCTATCCTTACCATGCCTTTTGCAAGTGGAGGTTTCACGATTTATAGGGATGCCTCTAGGAAAGATTTAAGATGTGTTCTGATACACATAGTGTAGACATTTCATCTTGCAATTAGGAATTGGTTCACAATTCGAGAGTAAAAGTATAATTTTGTCCAAGAAGTAAAAATGCCATTTGAATGTAAGACTAAATTAATTTATTGGTGGCCAATATGATGGGGCACATGTGATGTGTTAGATGTTTAATGGGATATGAATATTATGGCATTTTCTTATATATATTATCTGATTGGTCAATTAGAGAAGTGGTTTCTTAACATGACTCTAACTTTGATGGTAAGTAGAGATTAAAGTAAACTAGAAGAGAAATGCTATGTTCACAATATTTTCATAACATTTTCACAACAAATTTTTGGAGGCAAACTAGGAAGCTAATAGTTCTAGATCCTGCAATTAACGTAGTTGTTGAATGCTTAACAACAGAAAGAATTAATTTACATTGAACCATTAGATAAATAAGAACTTAATTCCAAAATACATCATAGCTCATGACTATCAAAACAATGTGTAGAATGAGAAAATTAAACCATTGGATCAAAAGATCAAGTCACATTAATTTTTAACCGTTAAAATGCATTTTTGTGAATTATGGTTTAATTCGTGTGATTATGATTAATTAATTTTTATTGATTTTTAAAATAAAAAATTTAAATGAATCAGATGTCCAAATCCCATTAATTTTAAGCTAAGGATGTTATAAAAGGCATGAAATAAAATCCTTTAAATAGTCATAGTTTTTGAATAAGTATGTAATTATCTTGTTAAAAAAATATGATTAGTTGAAATTTAAAAATTCTGGTTACCTCTAGAGGTTATCGTGGCTTGAAAAATAGTTTAAATTCGTAATTTTCCATAACCAAATCAAAAAATCATGCAAATATTCAACATTAAAGGCAAGCCAAAATTCTTAAAGTGTATCAAGAACGTAGTTCACATCAGAAAGGAAGAGAAGGAATACAACAGAAGAAGATCAAAATGAAGAAATAAATACAGGCCTTAAACGACAGTAGCATATGAGTAATGTATTGTTTTTGTATGTAAAACTACATGTAGTTTATGTTGTATTAGGAAACTTCAGTTCACACGTGGAGTAACTAACTCACTCACGTGCCATAACTGCCTCCGTGTATTTAGGATTGTTGGTTGCTTTCTCATGCTCTCTGTTTTCTGGTATTTAGTTCAGAGGCTTGTACAGATTAATTCATTAATGTAAATTCAGTTTTTCTTCAATCTGAATTCTCTCTAGCACTTCATTTCTCTCTATAGATATTTGTGCTTTCTTATAAAGTGAAGACCAAATTGGCCTAGAAAATATCATTCTAGAATGAAATACAAAAAACCCCCAATCAAATCATCTTGCCTAGTCTATAGCCTCTATCATTGAAGACATTTTGTTAATCCTTAGAAGCTCTTTTGTGTTTTGGAACTTGGAACATCTCTGTTGTGAGAATAAATGCAAACTGTATTGCACATAATGTTACCCATTAGGCCTTCTTTTGCAGGTGGAATGGGCATGTGCCCATCTCCAATCTCCCAAGGGTTCTGTTGTCTGAAGCATATGCACATATAAATGGTTAAAGCCCCTTTGTGTATTTTTGTTTGTGGAATAAGTGTTTGTTCGCTTTTTTTTTTTTTTTTCCTTTAATTTTTGCTTTTAGTTTTTATATACAACTTTTTAAAATTTTATATTTTTCACATTTTCAAAGTACAAATGTACTTTGATAGACATTCAACAAAAAACAAAATAAGCCAATGCTGAATACGTATTCAATAATGGAAAAAAAAAAAAAAAAAAAAAAACATTTGATTGATCTCAAGCTCAAAGACTCTTTTTTTAACAGAAAATATATATATCATAACACTTGGTTACCTAGGTTAGGTCCAGTAACTTCAGCCTTTTAACTTGGCAAAATAAGTATTCAGTACATCTCCATGTCTCTTTGTTTTGCACATTGAATCTCTCGTAAATGTTGCTTGCTTCTGTACAGCAATGGCCCAATCAGAGTATGTGGGCATTAACACACTAGATCCATTGTAAGAAATCAGTAGTTACGTTATGTTGAACCAAGATTTTCATGTTACTAATTGTTCCCTCTTCTCCATCAAGGACATGACATTCTCACTCAAAAATTCACATTCCAATATATAGGTGCTCTCCACCTGAATAATTCAAAACACATAAAGACATTTTAGTATAGATTATAGTTTAAATAACAACTAAATAAGTTGAATTGTAAGTACTCAATAGATTATTAAGTGCAACCACCGAACACACATATACCATTATGTCATCTATATGTATCTTTCGATAATTAGTAATCATATGTGAGTTTACCAAAAAAAAAAAATCATGTGCGCATAAAAAATATAATAAAAAAACAAAAATTAAAAAAAAATTAAAAAAAAAAACCAAATCAACTATTTTTATTTTTATTTTATTTTAGGGAATAAAGCCTTATCCATTTCTTTACTTCACTATTAAGCTTTTATTTCTTAGATTATCCTACGATGCTTTGAAAAAATAAGCAATGAGTAAAGCATATCCAAATGTAATAGAGTAAAATAAATAAGCAAAAACATATAGTTCATACAAAACATACCTGGAAATGTAAATTGTGGAACACCCTCCCTCCAAAGGACTCAAAGGAAGAAGCATTTAATAGTAGAAGCCCATTCTCCTCTAGGTATAACAATATTTCTTTTTCTTTTTTTTGAAAAGAGGTATAACAATATTTCAGATAATGAACACATGTGAACCTTATATGTGGTTATCTGAACGATAACTTCTCTCTCATTAAGCTGACTTGCAGAAACAGTAGAAGAAGATCTACGTGCTGCATTTTTACTTTGCATCTTTTGATGACTTAGATCTCCTTGACTAGAAAGTTTTGATAATAGCTCTTCCTTCTTTCGAAGCTGTCCCTCCACTTGCTGTTGTAATTCTGGAACGTACTTTAACGCACAGGTCACTGTAGCTGGAATGCTTAACCTTTTCTGTGGGATTGATGTAAAAAATGTGAAAATTATGAATAAATAAAGGGTTCTAACTTCTAATGGCAACTTTAGTAGATATAGGTATGTTTAATAGTTGATACTAATAAATAATAAGCCTTTTTTTGTTGATGCTTTGATGATTTGATAGTTTTTGGTGAAGGATTTGAGACGTGAATGTCTTCATTAGATACACTAAGAGGCGTTAATTAAGATACAATACTCTTAGAAATAATCATTCTTAATTAATAAGATTAATATATAATTCTAAGCTCCTAATTACATAATACTAACTTGCCTGCATTTGTGGAACTGTAAGTGGACTAATGGTAACTATTTAAAAAATATAGTTGTGTCTCATTAAAATTAATAAGATTACATTATATTATACCAATTATACAAAATCCTATTTGTTTGATAATTTGATAGTTGCAATAATAAAGGAAAGGGATTTAAATCTTAGTTCTCCTCATAAAGATGTGGAGGCTATGCCACTACAAACTCTTGGCTATAAAATAGTAAGAGTTTTTTTTTTTTTTTTAATAAGATAGAATTTCTACTCTAACTTAATCTAAGTGTATATGTGTATGAAACTCCCTTCTAGAAACTTGAACCCCGACCCTTGCCCTCTCACACCCTACAAGCACTTATACTTATGGAGTAACCACCACACCAAGACTATACGGTGGTATCATAAGAGTTCTTTAATATTGATCCTTAAACAATAACATTTAATGTATGTGGCTAAAAAAAAATTTATTGTCAAATCCAAAAAATAAAACTCTTGTTTGGTATAAATAGTTGTCTAAAGAATTTTAGGTTTTGTTGTACATATTTGACGCTTAGTTTTAGAAAAAAATTTTAATAGTCAATATATTTTTATTTATTTTTGCTTCCTAGTGTTTTGTTAACCTATGGGATAAAAAGAGCACAAAGTTTCATAAGATATCAATAGACAAGAAGATTGACTTTTTTAACGCTCTATTTGTTTTGAAGTAAAATATTTTTTGAAATTTTTTTTTCCATTTTTAGATATTTAGTTGCATATAAAATGTGATCAAACTTGTAAAATGTTTTACCTTTTAAAACTTGGTAAAACATTTTACAAAAACACGCAATGGCTCTCCCTCCCCCCATCTAGCAACTAGGTCATCGGCCCGGTGGGTGGGGCAGCTGGTGCAAGTGGCCAAAGCTACCATTTCAGCTACCAATACTGACAGTGGCCGATGGCAATCCAATGGCCAAAGCCGCAGTTCCAACAACCAATGCCAACATCCAATCGCCGAAGCCACAGATTAGGCTACCAATTCTGGAGGTCTGGTTATCAAACCTTCAACACCAGTGGCTATGCAATCGATTTTGGTGTTTTGCTTAAAACAATTTTATATATCACACTAAACACCTAGAAATATTTTACTAAAAATGTTTTACATGTAAAATACTTTATAGTTGAAAAACATTTTACTTCAAAACAAATGTAGTGTGATTGGAATAATAGTTTCCTAAACAAGGGTTATAACTTCATTATTTGTGTATATAATTAGTATTTATGCTAGGTAGCTGGTGCAAGTAGCTATAAATAAAGTTATTTTTTGAAGCAAAAATTCAAAAATGTTTAATAACTTAAAAGTTTCAATAAAGCAACATTATCTAACAACATGTGAATAAAGTTAGACATATACCACAGCTACCGTATAAATACTTTATTTAAATACAATATTGAAAGCTCAAAAATGTGTTAAAAATATAAGAGCTGTTTTGACCCCTAAAGTTGTTTAGCTTTTGACACTCTGGGATCCACCTTTATCCCAAGGAAATTTTGTAAAACAGGGATTGGACTGAGTTATTTGGAAACTTCGAATAATTCTTATCTCTCATTCTCTCTGAATCCCTGTTGCTATATGCAGTGAGGCAGAAAGTTCAACAATTTCTCAATGCTGCTCGTATTGGCAATCTTGATCTCTTAAAGAGTAAGCTCATATTTTTGCATCTTTTTTTGGATAATTTGATAGTTACAACAATGGGGTAGTGGGGATTTGAACTCTGGTTCTTTTCACTTAGGAGAGCAGACCATGCCACTAAGCTACAAGGCTCTTGGCTATTTGTGTGCATATCATTGAATGTATGCTAATTTTGGTTTTTAATTTGGGTATTTGTGTGTGTATCAGAAGTATATGTGCAAATTTTTATTTTTATTTTTATTTTTTGGTTTAGGGTGGGGGGTGTTTGAATTTTGAATATTTATTTTGGTTTTAATTATATATAAAAAAAATAATATTTATTTGGGTTTAATTTTATTGCAATAGATTTGGCGGGGCAACTCGATGAGGGAAAGGGTTTGGCGAGAACTGTAGCGGATATTAAGGATGCAAACAAACGAGGGGCGCTTCACTTTGCTGCAAGGGAGGGGCAGACTGAGGTTTGCAAGTACTTGTTGGAGGAGTTGAAGCTCGATGTTGATTCGAAGGATGAAGAAGGTATGCGCCTAATCTTATGCATTGTCTGTATTCGTTATTTTCTTCATGTCCTCTTCGACATTGGTTTGGAGCATGTTGATTGATTCTTTTAGATTTGAAAATAGGCACCCTTTTGAATTATCTTTGAGGGGAAAAAAAAAAATTCAGGAATCTGAAATTTACATTATGTAGACGCAATTACAATGATCTATCAAATAACAAATCGAACAAATAGAAAAACATCTCACAACTTATAACCATTCTAACATATTTTTTAAGAAAGAAGAGCTTAAGATCCAGCAAATTCCTCTCAACATCCTCAAAATTTTGGAATTGCACGCTCTCCAAATTATTTTTTGTCTCTCTATCAATGATGATAGTGTTGGATAGATTTCTATGGCTGTCAAATATGACTTCAAAAACTGAAAATTGTTTGGTCAGTTTTAAGCTCTTGGTTGTTTTTATTATTATTATTATTATTATTATAATATGGATTCTTTCATCCCCAGTCTCTTGTCCAGTGAATGTTATAGTACTTTTGCTTGTTTGAATGGATGCCCTTCCTTGTGGTTGGACTACTAAATAAAATGGTAGTAACAATGTGATAGATTAGTTGTATACTTGTATAGTTTATTGCAGCAGATAATTAGCTAAATAAATAATTTTGCTATAATACTTTTGGCTAAAATCAATGTCTAGTCAGAGCAACTTTGGATTATTTTAGTTATGATGTCTGAAAAAGCAATGGGGGATGTCATTCCTACTCAACTTACCAAGTAAGCTTCTTGTCCTTCAAAAAATCGACCAAAATATTTTAATGAAATCGTTTAGAGTTTAGCCCCCTTTTTGCGCAAAATTATTTACATATGAAAAAAAAGAAGAAGACCAAAATATGTTTACTTAAAACTTTATAAGATACTTGATGTAATAAGATCACATTCTATAATTTTCATATTATCCAATCTTTGTGAGGCGTGCTCTAGATTGGAAATTGGAGATGTTCACCAATTTCTTTGAGGTGTTGTATTGAGAACAAATTAAGAGGACCTGTTGTATCAGACCTCATTGGAAGGCAATAGGGTTGTGTCTTTGAGCGTAGCTTTCTTTGTGGACTGCTTCATCAGGGACAATACTCCCTATAAAAAAAATCTTATTAAACCTACGTCATCAAAGAATATCTTATTAAACCCCCAAGTTTATAGTGGATCAATGTTGTATATGTAAACAACATGGGGAATAAGTTGATAATTTGCTATTGTATTGTCCAATAGCGAGGGATTTATGGTCATTTGTGTTTGCAGCTTTTGGGGTGAAATGGGTGATGTCGAATATGGTACGTTGAGTGCTTCAATGTTGGCAACAGGGGAAAAATTCTTTTAGGAATAGGGTATTGAATATGGTTCCGTCATGTTTGATGTGGCAAAATTAGAGGGATTGGGAAATGACAGGAGGACTTTTGAGGGGCAAGAGTTGTCTGTAGAGAGATTGAATTCTCATTTTGTTGGGTCTTGTTTCTGTTGTGCATCTTTGGATGAATTTTGAGGGGCAAGGGTTGTCTATAGAGAGATTGAAATCTCATTTTGTTGGGTCTCATTTCTGTTGTGTATCTTGGGATGAGGGTATACCATCAAATATGTGGGATTTCATAGATTCATTGTACTTTTGATTTAGTACGGGAATTTTTGTGTGTGTGTGTATATATATATATATATATATTTTCTTATTTTAATGCAATTTGGTATTACTCATCAACAATTAAAATCAATTTGCCAAATTGCATCACAAGGGCGTAGAATTACCATGTAACTTGTTAAAGACCATATAACGGATTAGAAGTTCTTTTTGCTCCTTGCAATAAGAATTCATCATCTGGCACTGTATATTTCATTCCTTCAAGTTGTAACAAGTCATGCTTCTGATCATAGAAGTACACTTTGATAGTAAGACATCATGGAAGGGTTGTGTTATCAGGATGAAGGAAAATCAGGAGGGCACTTGTAGGTTCACAATTAATGTAAAGCTTATTGTCAAACCTTGTGATTTACACTTATAATTATATGTTATTCAGATGCTACTGTAATCTTGGATTTGGTAGTTAATTCATGAGTCATATATTTTTATCATTGGTAAACAAATTTGTCATAATATCTATGGTTGACCAATATGTGTCTTTGATTTAATAGTTTACAAATGTAAACTTGAGATGACATTCTTCTCCTTGGATAGACTTGTTATGGTTATTATAATGATGTTTTGGCTAATCCATTGATTTTTGTAATTTATCTACAGGTGAGACTCCTCTTATTCATGCTGCTCGGCAAGGACATACTGATACTGCCAAATACCTTCTCGAGGGTGGTGCCAATCCTGCTATACCTAGTGACTTAGGGGCCACAGCCCTGCACCATTCTGTTGGAATAGGTGCGCTCTCTAATTTTCATTCATTGTCTTCCTTTTTGGGTTTTTGTGTGTGCTTGTGCCTGTACGTGCATATTTGGAACGTTTATTGCTAAATTTTCATGCTTTGCATGACCTCTCCTTATGAGTAAAAAGTCACCTCTCCATCACTTTTAATCTCTTTTTAGCATGGTGGAGTTATTTGTTTCTGTGGTCCTAATCATGGAGATTTTATGTTAATTTGAAAACTTATGTTCATTTCTGTGCTTTATCAACCTGAACAGAATTTTAATCTCAGAAACTAGCCTTCTAAAACTAACCATTCCAAAGCTCTATATTTAAAAGATCTTCCATATCTCTATGACCTTATATTTAAATGTTCTTTTGTGGGATTTACATGTTTGCATGATATGGCTAGATGCAAAGAATTTAATATTTCTCAATTTCACTGATTTTTTCATTTCAAATCTCAATGTGGTTATACTTTGTTAATTCTTACAGGAGAAATTGAGTTGCTGAAGATTTTACTTTCCAAAGTTGTTGATGTTGATTCACAAAGTGATGCTGGCACTCCATTAATTTGGGCTGCTGGTCATGGACAACCAGAAGCCGTGAAGGTTCTATTGGAACACCATGCTAATGTAAGTTTGCATTTTGTAGTTCATATAATTATATCTTCTACTTCCTCCGTCT